>NW_006159534.1:6706400-6739416 GCF_000334495.1 Tupaia belangeri chinensis | reverse complement strand
AATGCCTTCCTTGTATTTTGTTCTCTTGTCTGATTGCATTGGCTAGGACTTCCAGTATTATATTGAAGAGGAGTGAAGATAGTGAGCACCTTGTCTTGTTCTAATTCTTAGTGAAAAAGCTTTCAGCTTTTCCCATTCAGAATGATGTTAGCTATAGGTTTTTCATATGTGGCTTTTATTGTGTTGAGAAAAGTCCATTCTGTGATTTTGCAGAGAGTCTTAGTTATGAAGGGATGTTGTATTTTATAAAGTGCTCTTACTGCATCACTTGATAAGATCACATGATTTTTCTTGATGCATTACATTTAAGGTTTTGTGTATATTGAGACACCCTTACATCCCTGGGATAAAGCATACCTGGTCTTGGTGTATAATCTTTTTAATACATTGTTTTGGTATAATTTTCTAGCATTTTGTTGAGATTTTTTGCATCTATATTTATTAGCAACATTGGTTTATAGTTTTCTTTCTTTCCTTTGTTATGTCCTTGTCCTAGGAATGAGGGTGATGGAGGCTTTATAAAATGCATTTGGAATGGTTCCTTCCTTCTGGATCTTCAGAAATAGTTTGAATGGTATGGGAGTTAGCCCTTCTTTAAGCATTTTGTTGAATTCAGAAGTGATGCCATCAGGACCTGAGCATTTATTTTTAGGGAGGCTATTTACTACTGATTCAATCCCATTGCTTGTTATTGTTCTATTCAGGCTTCTTATGTCTTCCTGATTCAGTTTCAGCAGAGTATATGTGTCCAGAAATTTGTCTATCTCACCCAGGATTTTTTGTTTGTTGCCATATACTCGTAGTATTCTCTGATGATCTCTTATATTTCTGTTATGTCTGTTGTAATATTGTCTGCTTCATTGGTGATTAGATTTACCTAATGACCACATTGCAATTCCTTCTCCTCTATTCTCTTCTCGAGATCTTGGGCACGCATGCACATGCACCCAGCATGAGTTTTAAGCTGCCAGGTCTGGAACTCGAACCACGGTCTCCTATGTGGGAGTCCAGTGGCATAACCATTATGCCATCTGCTGGTCCCCTGTCCCCCTTTTTAACTTTGGAAAGATTTCTTTCCTGTTTTTCTTTGAAGAATTATTTTATTTAAATTTACTTACTTACTCACTTTATTTATTTATTTAAATTTGACCAGAGAGGGACAAAGGGAGTGAAAGAGAGACCAGGGGTGGGGTAGGGGGAAAATGAAAAAGCAAGTTGCCAGGTCCGGGACTCAAACCACGATTGGCCATGTAGGAATCCAGCGCCTTTAACTACCTCACAACCTGTTGGTGCCTGCAAAGGTTTCTTTTGTAAGATGGGTATAGCATTTTAAGATAGGTGATACATTAAAAGGTTGGGAGTTAGAAAAACTACTGTGGAATGTGAATATGAATTACAGTGAAACATGACATCAATTTATAGGTGATCCCAGAATTCCTTAATGTCTTAAATTTTTATTTCTTCTTCTTCTTTTTTTTTTTTTTTTTTTTTAGGGACTTCCTCCCTCGAGGGTCAGGCATTGTAACAAGAAGACCTCTGGTGCTGCAGCTTGTTACTTCTAAAGCAGGTAATGAATGAGGATGTTTGCTGGATGGACCAGCACATCCTCTGGCACCTGTTAGCTCCATTCCTGGGTCTCCTGTTGGGCAAAGTGAAATAATTTTGTGATCACTGTGCTATGGGAAGCTGCCTATCTTCTTCATTACCCTTTTAATTCATTTGATTAAATTAAAGGAAAAGTTTTATTTGCATATAGGTCCTTTACACCTAATTTTTTGTTTTTAAGGCCTAGATGCTATATTCTTATAATAATTAATCTATATAGTTTTACAGTATAGCAGAACCTCTACTGCCCCTTTGGTATATTTCCTTCCTGCGTGTGTGTGTGTGTGTGTGTGTGTGTGTGTGTGTGTGCGCGCGTGTGTGTGTATGTATGTAGCTATAGCTGTATTTGTATCTTTGTAGCTAATGTGCTGTGCTTGCCCTTTCCCTTAATAGCCCCTTAATGAAGAAATGATACTTTTGGGACCAGCAGTTGGCGTAATGGTTATGTTGCTGGACTCCCACGTAGTTGACCACAGTTTGAGTCCCGGACCCGGTGGCTTAAAACTCACGTCGGGCGTATGTGCGTGCATGCCCAAGATCCCGAGAGGAGAATGGAGGAGAAGGGATTGTGGCATGGCTATCCCGCCTGGGGGGTGATTTCTCGCTTTCTGTCTCTATGTCTCTCTCTGTCTTTCTGGTGAGCACATGGGCCCTATAGCAAAAACCTCTCCAAAAAACAAAAAAATGATACTATATTTCTTTTTAAAAATAATTACTTTATTTATCTTTATTTATTTTAATTTGACCAGAGAGGGAGGGGGGGAAGGATGGGAGGGAGAGAGAGAAAATGAGAAAGCAAGTTGTTGTATCTGAGACTTGAACTGCAGTTGGCCATGTGGGAGTCCAATGCCCTTAACCACCATGCCACCTGCTGGCCCCGAGAAATGATACTTTCATTTCTTGGCAACTGGCAATATTTATTTTTTTATCTTAGTTTATCATTTTTGTTTTTTTCTCTTGGGAATTGGCTATTTTTATCTTCTATTTTTCTGAAAGTATTGATTTCCCTACCTTTTTTTATCAATTTCTTTGAATGCTTAAGATTTAAGCACTCGTTAACATCATTCTTCATAAATTACAAATATTTTGAAAAGCTTTTTTTGAGATATAATTCACATGCTATATATTTGAGCCAATTAAAGTTTGTGGTTCAATTTAGTATATTCACAAATATGCATGACTATTGCCACCATCAATTTTGGAATAGTTTCATCACTTCCAAAAGAAATCCCCTATGCTTGCACTGTCTGCTGTTTACCTTCCAAGTTTCTCCCACCACTCCAGCTTGAGGCAGCTACTAACTGTATTCTGTCTGTATAAATCGCCCTATTATGGATGTTTCATATGAATAGAATAATATAACATATGGACTTGTTAACTTGATTTTTTCACTTAGCATAATGTTCTCAAGGTTTATGCACATTGTAGTGTGTAGTATTACTTCATTTATTTTTATGGCTCTATAATATTCCATTGTCATTGGAATATTCCAATATTCTCCACCTCTTCTTCCTCACTAACTGAGGGGCATATTGATTATTTCAACCTTTGGATTATTATGAATAATAATGCTATAGACATTTATATACATGTTTCTATGTGGACATGTGCTCTTATTTCTCTTGGAAATAAATCCAGGAATGTAATTTTGGGGTCATATGGTAATTCTATGTTTAATTGTTTAGAAATTGACAGACTGTCTTCCACAGTGGCTGCAGTAGTGTATGAGGGTTCCTTCCAGTATCTTAACATTTCCTTGCCAATATTTGTGGATATGCTAGATATCTCATTGTGATCTTGACTTGCATTTAATAACTAAGCGTTTTCCCATCTGCTTAGTAATTATCTTTATTTGGATAAATATCTACTCACTTGTTGAATTTATTGTTTCTTTTCTTCTTTTTTATTTATTTATTTTTTTGGAGAGGTTTTTTGCTATAGGGCGCGTGCACTCGCTGGACAGATAGAGTGAGACAGAGAGATAGAAAGTGAGAAATCATCCCCCAGAGGGGATGGCCATGCTGCAATCCCTTCTCCATTCTCCTCTCGGGATCTTGGGCACGCATGCACATGCGCTCAGCGTGAGTCTAAGCCACCAGGTCCGGGACTCGAACCACAGTCGCCTACGCGGGAGTCCAGCGACACAGCCATTACGCTAACTGCTGGTCCCTGAATTTATTGTTTCTAATAGTGATCTAATAAATGTCTACTTACTTCCCTTTGTAATTTTTTTAATTGTAAGTTATATGATTTGCAAAATTTGTTTTCCTGTTCTGTTTGTTGTCCTTTAATTTCCCTGATGTTGTCTTTTAGAGCATGAAAGTCTTACAGTTAAGTCCAATTTATCTGCCTTTTCTTTCATTATTTATGCTTTTGGTATCATATCTTAGAATCCTTCCCCCAAATCAAGGTCCTAAATATTTATTCTGTGTTTTCCTCTGAGAGTTTCACAGTTTTGCTATTACATTTAGGTCCTTGATACACTTGCAGTTAATTTTTAGTGAGGTAAATACTAAACTTCATTTTTTTTCATGCGGATATACAATTGTCCCAGTGCCATTTGTTAAAAGGACTATTTCCTCATTGTAGGAGCTTGGTAACTTTGCAATAAATCTGTTGGACTTAGATCTATGACTTTATTTTTGCGCTCTCGGTTCTGTTAAACCGCCTGGCCTTGTCCTGGTGCCATACTGTCTTATTGACTCTTGATTTGTAGTCAAGTTTGAAATTGGGAATTGTGAATCTTTCTGCTTTGTTTTTGGCTGGGTTCCTTGAAGTGCCACATGAATTTTCGAATCAGTTTGTTTATCCCAGGAATGAAAGATTGGTTTAACATTTGAAAATCAATCAATATATCGCATCATATCAGTAGAATGAAAAACAAAGCCTATAGAGTCATCTCGGTAGACTCAGGAATAGTGTTTGACAAAATCCAACATCTATTTATGATTAAAAAAAAAAAACTCTTAGTAAACTTAGAATAGAGAACTTCCTCAATCTGATAAAGGACATGTATGGAAAACCCACAGTCAATGTGATATTTAATGGTAGGAAACCATCAATGGAATCTTTGCCTCTAAGGTCAGGACCAATACAAGGATATTCACTCTTGCTACTTCTGTTCAATGTTGTATTGAAGGTTCTAGGCAGGTTTCTAGTATTAAAGGAAAAGAGAGAAATAGAAGTCTTTCATATTGAAAAGGGAAGAAGTAAAGTTATCTCTATTTGCAGATGGTATGGTCATGTATGTATATAGGAAATTCTAAGGAATTCATTAAAAAACTGTTACAACCAATAAATTCAACAGTGTTACAGGACACAAGATCAAGATACAAAAACCAGTTTTATTTCTGTTACACTCACAATGAACACTCCATAAATAAAATTAAGAAAACAATTTTATTTAACATCAAAAGTGATGTACTACTTAAGAATACATTTAACAAAAGAAATTCAAAAACATACTCTGAAAATTATAAATCACTGTTGGGAAGATATTAGAGACCTAAATATTTGAAAAAAAAAATCATGTATTTATTGATTGGAAGGTTTAATGATGTGAAGGAGGGAAAACTCAAAATTCTTCATGACAGTACTCTCTAGAGTCAAATACACTTTATTAGAATCCTGGATGACTTCTTTGTAGAAATTGCACATATTTTAGAAGTTTGTTTGTTTGTTTGTTTATTTATTTATTTATGTAATAAGAAAGAGAGGGGGAGAGAGAGAGAGAGAAAGACAGACAGACAGATAGACAAAGTTACCTTTAACTTGGTTTTACCATATTGTAAATCTTCCTCCCAGCCAGCCAGTATCACAGTCATGTGTGGATCTGCTTGTTCAGGTTGACCTGTGATCTGAACCCAGGACTTCCTATATGACTTCAGCATCTTATAGTATCACCTCACTTTCTGTGCCAGCTGAACCTCTTAGTGAATTTTTAAAAATATTCTTTATAGAGTATCTATGCATTTCTAGTTGGGGTGTTCATATTTACTTTTTATTGTTCTTCTGATTTAAATAGGATTTTTTCTAGATTATAGAATTTTTAAAAATATAAATTAGTGTAATAATTGCATCCATTTTAAAATAATGTGTAATTAAATCAGGGTTATTAGTAAGCCCACCATCCCAATCGTTTATAACATTATATACAGGAAATTGTTGTTGACCACATACTCCTTACTGTATTCTTTTTTTTTTTTTTTCTGGAGAGGTTTTCACTATAGGGCGCTTGCGCTCACCAGACAGAGAGAGAGAGATATAGAGACAGAAAGCGAGAAATCACCCCCCAGGGGGGATGGTCACGCCGCAATCCCTTCTCCTCCATTCTCCTCTCAGGATCTTGGGCACACACACACACGCACCCGGCATGCTTACTGTATTCTGTAACACTGGACATTGTTTGTTCTATCTGTCTTCAATTTTATTTCTGTTAATCAACATCCTTCTTGAATAATATTTTCAAAAATTATATTTTCAAATGCTTCATCTGCATAAAAGTTGCTTCTTTTTAATTTTAGTTTTAAAATTTACTTTCTTATTCTATATTAGGCAGATTAAAATGTTATAAATGAATTCTCTTAGGTATTTTAGTTATATCGTCATTTCATCTGTATTTCTTAATTTATTCAATAAAGCATTTAACATAAAAACACTGGGACACCTGAGACAAAGGATGTACTGACCAGAATATTGGTAAGCTGCTTTGTAGAGAGGGCTAGTTAGTAAGTGACTAACTAGCTGGTAGCATACACAGCACAGCTATGCCAGACACAGGGACGATTCATGTCTTGAGCAGGACAGAGCAGGACTGCATGAAATTTCATCATGCTACTCAGAAGGGAGCACAATTTAAAACATATGAATTATTTATTTCTGCAAGTTTCCATTGAATATTTTTAGGCCTTCATCGATCATGGAGAGCTGAAACTGCTGAAATTGAAATTGCATAGAAAAACATTGAAAAATATGTCGTGACTTTTCTAACAACCCAATAGTTATTAAGACAAGCCAGAAAACTCACTGGAGGCCCAAAGCCTTATTCTGTGTAACTTGTTTCAGGATATTAGGCCCTTAGCACAGAAGAACACTC
This sequence comes from Tupaia belangeri chinensis, assembly GCF_000334495.1. Classification (NCBI taxonomy): domain Eukaryota; kingdom Metazoa; phylum Chordata; class Mammalia; order Scandentia; family Tupaiidae; genus Tupaia; species Tupaia belangeri. The sequence continues at coordinate 6,732,716 of NW_006159534.1, read as the reverse complement.
CAAGAAATCATGTAGGATGGTTGTGAGGAAGGTGAGAAAAAAACCACTATGCAGCTTCGTTAATAAAGATGAACATTTTTAGTGACAGGATTATGGCGATTTGATTTCAAAGAGGTGCATTTCTGAAGGTGGGACTTGGAGAACAAGAGCTGGACAAAGCATTGACGAGGAGTTGGGTGAGGACTGCAGTGTCAAGAGCAATGGAGCAGGGAGAGGGTCTCATAAGACCATGTGACAGTTTTCAGTGCCTGTGGCCTCCTTCAGGCACTGTGCCAGGCTAAAACTCTGTTATGCCACCTCCTGAGATCTGATCATGCACTCTCTTTCCAAATTCGTAGTCAGTGACATCATGATGGTAGCTAGAACTAGGTCATGGTGGGAATATTTACACTATAGAAATTGGTGAATGCTACAAATCAGGGTCCCCCACCACCTCAGGAAGCCAGTTGTTAAGCATTTACCAATGCACCACTGGTTTTCTCATTCTTTTTTTTTTTGGGAGAGGTTTTGCTATAGGGCATGTGCGCTCGCGAGACAGAGGGGCAGAAAGCGAGAAATCACCCCCCAGGGGGGATGGCCACGCTGCAATCCCTTCTCCTCTATTCTCTCTTGGGATCTTGGGCATGCACGCACACGCGCCCGGCGTGAGTTTTAAGCCACCGGGTTCGGGACACGAACTGCGGTCGACTACGTGGGAGTCCAGCGACATAGCCATTACGCTAACTGCTGGTCCCTGGTTTTCTCATTTTTAACATCTGATCTTACTGTTCACTTGTTAAATCATATGTAGAACTGAGAAAACGTATGTATCTGAATATAACGGTTTTGCTGAACATTTGGAATTTGATATGCCCCCTCAAGGAAAGGTGATTTTTGAAGTTGTCAGCGTCCAAGACATTGCATTAAATATTACCGTTGTGGATTTACAGAAATTAAGCCTCCAGGTTATAGTTAAAGACAGATGGTTTTGCCACCTAGTGAACTTTTCAATGTTAAAATACTTCTCCAAATGCTATTATGTTGTCTACTGTGCTTCATTTCAATGACATTATTACAAGAAAGGAAGATATATTCAAAATAAGACATTATAGGTTCAAAGGCATCTCTGAGCCCGCAAGTAGATACCATGAGCATAGCTCACCCTCCTGAATTGAAAAAAATTTTGGAGAAGTTATCATTGAAATTAAATGGTGCAGACATGTCCAAGGAATATTGTGGGGATTTGACCCATTTACGAATCGTGGTAGATGAATGTGTGGAGATGGCCACTAGCGGGCCACAGAGCAATATTGGCATGGTGGTAATAAGAGGAAATAGTATCATCATGTTAGAAGCCTTGGTGAGTATAAATAGTGGCCGTTCAACAGAAAAATCTATGTCTTCTCATCAATGGGCCTGTTTTACTATGATGTAAAAATCAGGTCATGTACAGTTTTATAATAAACTTTCTGTTGGGAACCAGCAGTTAGCGTAATGGCTGGCGTTGGACTCCCACGTAGACAGACGCGGATCGCGGCGTTCGCGTCCCAAACCCGGTGGCTTAAAACTCACGCTCGGCGCGTGTGTGTGCGTGCCCAAAATCCAGAGAAGAGAATGGAGGAGAAGGGATTGCGGCGTGACCATCCCCCCTGGGGGGTGATTTCTCGCTTTCTGTCTCTATGTCTCTTTCTGTCTGTCTGGCGAGCGCACGCGCCCTATAGCAAAAACCTCTCCAAAAATAAATAAAAATAAACTTTCTGTTAAGTAAAAAAAAAAAAAAAAAAGAAATTATCGTATGGATAAGGGTAACTGTTCAAATGACATGAGTATGTATTCTTTCTTTTGTGAAATGTTTCCTTGCTTCTTCTTTTTATGCATTTAAATCTATTAAAATTTGTCAGAATTTTATTTACCACCTTTGTATTGCAAGCATCGCTCAATGTAAACTGTGATCAGTTTTTAAAAATTGCATATGACCTGTAATTTATCAGAGAATGATTACTATTACGCTAACTGCTGGTCCCTTCTCCCCCTCTTTCTGTCTCTCCCTGGAGATTGCACGCAGCCTCCAGAAATGAATAATGATAATAAAAAAGATGCCCAGTAACAGAAATCAGAAAACCTTTGGAGGCAGTGGGTGGTAACAAGATGAGATGCAGACACCATTCAGGCAGCAGATCTGAGAAGCAGCAGGGAGGCCGGAGAAGAGTGTATTGCCATGTTCTGGGAGGGCTGCTTGCCTGGGGGCCTTTAGATCTCTGGGACTCCAGGCAGAACTGAGCCAAGATATCTGACTTCTTCCTACTGCAATAGCCAGGGAGCGATTAGTTCCAGAGAAATTGTCTAGAAGTTTTTATAGTTGAATGTTTTAGATAAAAGTGTAGATTAGACTTTAAATCCTGATTTATGTACAAAGATCAAGACTTGCGTTCTAGTTTTATAAATTGGGTCGATACATTGTGGAAACATTCCAGTATTATTTTGAGTAGCAACAGTGACAACACTTTGAAACTACACATCTCTTACATTATAATAGCTAAATATAATTAAAATTGATTTATTTTAGGTTTTTGCTATAAGGCATGTGTTCTCACCTGAGAGACAGAGACAGTGAGAGAGAAAGTGAGAAATCACCCCCTGGGGGGATGGCCACACTGCAGTCCCTTCTCTTCCATTTTTCTTCTGGGATTCTGGGTATGCACACACACACATGCCTGGTGTGAGTTTCAAGTTGTGGGATCTGGGACTCAGACCATAGTTGACCATGCCGGAGTCAAGTGCTTAAACCACCATGCAACCTGCTGGCCCCTAGCTCTGATATTTTAGAAAAAGATAGTCTGCTTTTGCAAAGGATTAAATGTTTGCCTTTTTTTTTTTTCATGATAACAAATGAACCTCATGGTAAAAACAGCTTGCCCCTCTGTTGTGGTACAACCTCACGGTCTGCAAGGCTGGAAGCCATCTGGTTGACTTGGTTCATTTCCACAGCTTAACCTGAAAATATATTGGGCCTCTAAGTGAGTGGGTGCCCAGGATTCTGAGGAGCGGAAGGCTGGGGAAAGGTTATCTCCGCGTGATGTTACTGAACTCAAATCAAGTTCACTTGCCCAAGTGCCACAGTCCAAACTGTTGACACAAAGTGTGATGAAGGAAAGCACAGCGTTCTTGTCATGTGCAAAACAAGAAGAGCAGACAGCTCATGTTGCAAAGGTCTGGTCTCCCCGATAAGTTCCCCATGTGCTTTTTTTTTTTTCAGAGACATTTTTGCTATAGGGATATGTATACTCGCTGGAGACACAAGAGACAAAACAAGAAATCACCCCTAGGATGGCCACACTACAGTCCCTCCTCCATTTTCCTCTCAGGATTTTGGGCATGCATGCACATGCGCCTGGCATGAGTTTCAAGCTGCCAAGTCTGGGACTCAGACCACGGTCAGCCATGTGGGAGTCCAGCATGAACTATGCTATCTGCTGCTCTGTTTCTCACATGCATTTTCAAGGGTAAATGAAGGGTACAGTTCCAGGCACATTGCCAGTTCAACGACCAGTTCACAAAGACAGATCTTGTTATCCTTCTTGATCTGCGGGCCCTAGGGTAATCACGTTTCTATTCTAGAAGGGAGCAATCAGCAGGTTTCCAGCGCCATTCAGCCTGGGGTCTGTGTGCCCTCACTCAGCAGTTTCTATCCTGCAAAACATCTTAAATATTGCAGTTGAAAACGTTATCTTTCCTTTTTGTGGGAGTTACAGTCCTATGGCTCTCATTCTTGGCCAGTGCTGTTTAGTTACCATAACCAAAGTCTGAAGTCTTACATTTTACTTTCAGGTTGTTACTATGTAGGTGAACTTGCATTCCAAGCCCCTTAGAAAGACATTTTCTTTTCAGTTCCACCCTTATTAATTTTTCAGTTTGCCGAATTTTTATTTTTTATCAACAGAAGGGGAAATTGAGGACCCAGACCATTTTTAGGGAGTCCCTGCTCAGTTTTGGTGATGAGACTCTTGTGAGAATGCTTTTTTCTCCAGTTCTCACATGAGTGTACGTGCACTCTATTATAAAAAGCAAACAAACAGCAACAAAACAAAACAGTTGTGCTTCTGTAAACTTGTGACCTTGTTCTGCTTCAGCACTGGTTCTTACTGCTTTTTGTATAAAGTACAGGTTATAGATTCATGGTATAAAATCTTTTGAATATTGTTATTTTTAAATATTAATGTACATAAGATACTCTGGGGACATCCTGGGATTGATCATTTCTGCAAATGGTGCTCAGAGAGTTTGGCTCATTTAGCTGGCATGGGGGTCATTGCACCTGCATTTTGAAGTGTTACTGCCAGGTGCTTCTAAAGCTGTTGGTCTTTGAGTCACATTTTGAGAAATACAATACTTTAAGTCCTTCACTGTAGGTATTTTTTATTTTATAGATAACTTTTTGCCTTTCTTTTAATAGGATCTTTTCGTTGGGAGACAACCAGCCAGCCAGTGTGTACACTTGCCAAAGAGAGAGAGAGTGAGATAGAGGGAGAGGAAGAAAGCACCCTGCTCCCTTCCCCTCTCTCCCACCACCCAATGGGCCATGGTCACACTGCAATCTCTTTCTTCTCCATTTCTTCATCCTGTTGGGATTTTGGGTATGCACACACATGCACCTGGCATGTTTTTCAGGCTACAGGGAAGGGGTGGCCAACCAGGATTTGAACTGTGTAGTTGGCAATGTAGGGTTCAGCTGACTTTACCACTTGGCCTTGAGGCCAGCCCCACTCATTTTATGTCTGTTAATTGGTCTCGGAGTCTGTATAGAGGTCTAAGCGCTGTGCTTTGATGTTGAACTACTGTCTGGGTACTGGGTTCAGTCAGCATAACCCTTGCCCCAGTATTTCAAGAAACTTCATAGCTGTCCAGAGGCTGAGATTTTAATAACACTGGATTTTGTTACTACAAAACTGACTCACCTTCCGAAGTATAAATGTCAAGAGAAAAACCATCCTGGTGAAATCTCTGAAACAATGGCTGTGTGCACTTCCTTGATCTCTGATCAGCTTGGGAATTCCCCTCACCCCATTGAATGCCATGTATTTACCAAGCACATAATCTTAATTCTGGACAATTTAACTACCAAAAATAGATGAGATAATGCTTGGTGGTGGAGTTGGATGATGGGAATATTGGATTTTTCAAAAAGTTTGAGCATCATTGGCATAGAAGAAATCAAAGCTCTTCATCTTCCTCAAGGACGCTTTTGGTTATTTATTTTCAACATTGGTCACAAAGTAATAAGTAAATAAATTTTCAAAATTTCATGCAGAAAACATTTTTTTTTTTTTTTTGGAGAGGTTTTTGCTATAGGACGTGTGTGCTCGCCAGACAGACAGGGAGAGGGATGGCCACGCCGCAATCCCTTCTCCTCCATTCTCCTCTCGGGATCTTGGGCATACACGCACACACGCCTGATGTGAGTTTTAAGCCACTGGGTCCGGGACTCGAACCGCGGTCAACTACGTGGGTGTCCAGCGACATAGCCATTACGCTAACTGCTGGTCCCCAGAAAACATTCTTGATAAATAGAGATGCAGATGCTATGTTCATGTATTAAGATAGGATTTCTTTAAATATTCCTACATTTATCATCTATTTCATGGACAGGTCAGTTTTCTTTCAGGAATTTTCTAAATCTTGTTTTTGAAAAAAAAAAATGTTGGTGCTATCTGGGACTTATATCCAGACCTACTTTAAATCTGGTTTGATCGTATTTTCCAGGTCACTGCTTTTTAAATATTTGCATAATCTATGCAATTTAACTTGTCTTTATTTTATTCTTGGTTATAGGGATTCCCCCTGAGAATTACTGGTTTTCTCCTCCCCTCCCTTCCTCCCTCGCTTCCTCTTTTCCTCCCTCTCTCTCTCTCTCCCTTTATTATTTCCTTCTCCCCTCCCTCTGTTCCTCTTTCCTCTCTCTTTTTTGCTAACAACAACCTGAAACTGTTTTTACCCATCTTCTTTTGTTACCTTCTTTCTTTTTTCTTGGCTTAAGCATTGGCTACAAATTTATTAATCGTCAGAATTTCCTGTAGTTTCGTTATGTTCCTTCCAATATAAAGTCAAGAGCAATGTTCGCTCAACTCTGAAAATTTTGGGAAAAGCAAAGGAGCTATTATAAACACACTGACCCAAATTTTAAGCCACTGGGTCCGGGACTCGAACCGCGGTCAACTACGTGGGTGTCCAGCGACATAGCCATTACGCTAACTGCTGGTCCCCAGAAAACATTCTTGATAAATAGAGATGCAGATGCTATGTTCATGTATTAAGATAGGATTTCTTTAAATATTCCTACATTTATCATCTATTTCATGGACAGGTCAGTTTTCTTTCAGGAATTTTCTAAATCTTGTTTTTGAAAAAAAAAAATGTTGGTGCTATCTGGGACTTATATCCAGACCTACTTTAAATCTGGTTTGATCGTATTTTCCAGGTCACTGCTTTTTAAATATTTGCATAATCTATGCAATTTAACTTGTCTTTATTTTATTCTTGGTTATAGGGATTCCCCCTGAGAATTACTGGTTTTCTCCTCCCCTCCCTTCCTCCCTCGCTTCCTCTTTTCCTCCCTCTCTCTCTCTCTCCCTTTATTATTTCCTTCTCCCCTCCCTCTGTTCCTCTTTCCTCTCTCTTTTTTGCTAACAACAACCTGAAACTGTTTTTACCCATCTTCTTTTGTTACCTTCTTTCTTTTTTCTTGGCTTAAGCATTGGCTACAAATTTATTAATCGTCAGAATTTCCTGTAGTTTCGTTATGTTCCTTCCAATATAAAGTCAAGAGCAATGTTCGCTCAACTCTGAAAATTTTGGGAAAAGCAAAGGAGCTATTATAAACACACTGACCCAAATTTTCTTCCTCCACAGTTAGATGACTGTCCTTTGACACCACATGCTTTCGCTTCAGGAAAGGAATGACTAAAGTAATGCTATTATATTCCTACTCAAAGAAAATGAATGTTGACTACATTTCAACAAGATTGCCATTCAGGATTGTGAGGTTAGGATGACTCTTGAGGGGGTGATAATTTGTTCTTTTTTTATGTCCGTTTGTTCATACTCTATTTTAGGAGAAGATATGAAGGTTTGTAATTGCCTCGAATTTCCAAACCAAAAATGATAGTTCTCTGATCTTAGACTCCTTTAGTCGATTTTAAGTCTGCTCTGGAATTATGTCTGCTTAACGAGGCTGGATGGGAGGGAGATAATAAGTTCCTTAAGTTTTGGACTTCTCTATCTTCTTTCCTGCTCCTATTTTTGAAAAAAAAGGGGTTGTTTTGAAATACTGGGCCGTTGGGAAAGTCATGATGCAGTTTAGCTTAGAAAGATGTGTCATGACTTTCTCGATGACCTAGTAATTGATATTAAAGAGGGCTGCAAGACAAGCCTTAGAGTTGTTAATATCTGTTTAAATTTGAAAGGAAGAGGTATGCTTCTTTTTGTAGTAAGAAAATGAATAGTGGCCAGACGGTGCCATAGTGGTAAAATGCAGTGCCCTGCGAGACATCCCACCTGGAAAGGTTCCTGCTTTGAGTCCAGAGATGTTTCTGAATGCACTAGGCACACAAACGCCCATGACTGGGGCTAGCAGAAGTCTGGGAGTAAATTGTCCTATTCAGATCCCTTTAGGACTGCTTTCTCTCTTTCTATCTCCTGTCTCCCTGTTTCTGTCACTCATGAAATAAATAAACTTAAAAAAGCAAGATGTTTTATATTATGTCTCTATCTATATTTAATTATTGGGTCATCAGAAAAGTCATGATGCATTTTTACATAGAAAAATATATCATGCCTTTCCTGACAGCCCAATAATAATTAGTTGCCTATCCCTTCCTACTCTCTCCCTATTTCCTCTTGGGCTTCTGATAACAGAAATCATCAATCACATGGGAGGAAGCCTTAATGTTTTTTGGTTTTCCTCCCTGGGTGTCAACCTGGGTCTTAAAGCAGTGCTCTTCCCTCCCCATCTCACTCAGGCCACCTGAAATGCCAGGTTGCATTTACCCACCTTAAATCTTAGTGTCATTGAGGCTCCTGGAACCTCTGGAGCCTTTTTCCCATGGACTGGAATTTTCTCTACCCTCTCCTTCTGGAAATAGCAGTGAGCCTCTTCATGGTCGATTCTTCCAAATTGAAAGAATATTGAACTTTCTGAAACACAGCAAGAAATGTTGGACTTTTATTCCTGTCTCAGAAAGTTCAGCTTACTCCTCATCGGCATTGAGAAAAGTGGTGAGAGACTAAAGTTTGAGTCTATTTCTTAAATAAAATGTTTATCAAGACATTATTTTGAATATTTAAATTTTGTAAGTATATTTATATTTTATGGGCTTTAAAAATATTGTTATACTAGAAAAAAAATACACTAGGGATCTTTTAGAAGTTACTAGTAATATTCTTCTAGAATTTTATTCCCAATAGTAATAGGTTCTAAAAGCTTTTTTCCCCTAAATATATATCATTGGGAAAAGTGACATAATCTATTTTATAATGCAGTTAAGTGGTATGCTTAGAGAAAATGTGCATTCTGAGACAGTATCAGATAATATTAAAATGAATGATTACATTGGGGGAAATAAAAGAAATAGTCAATCACAGACATCCCCAGGATTTGTGTTTGTTAGATGAGTTTGGAGTCGTCTAGAATGCATTTTGCTGCACTCTCTTCCTCTTGGAGGCGGGGTATGTGTTATTCTTGCTGCAAGCAAGATGTTTTATATTATGTCTCTATCTATATTTAATTATTGGGTCATCAGAAAAGTCATGATGCATTTTTACATAGAAAAATATATCATGCCTTTCCTGACAGCCCAATAATAATTAGTTGCCTATCCCTTCCTACTCTCTCCCTATTTCCTCTTGGGCTTCTGATAACAGAAATCATCAATCACATGGGAGGAAGCCTTAATGTTTTTTGGTTTTCCTCCCTGGGTGTCAACCTGGGTCTTAAAGCAGTGCTCTTCCCTCCCCATCTCACTCAGGCCACCTGAAATGCCAGGTTGCATTTACCCACCTTAAATCTTAGTGTCATTGAGGCTCCTGGAACCTCTGGAGCCTTTTTCCCATGGACTGGAATTTTCTCTACCCTCTCCTTCTGGAAATAGCAGTGAGCCTCTTCATGGTCGATTCTTCCAAATTGAAAGAATATTGAACTTTCTGAAACACAGCAAGAAATGTTGGACTTTTATTCCTGTCTCAGAAAGTTCAGCTTACTCCTCATCGGCATTGAGAAAAGTGGTGAGAGACTAAAGTTTGAGTCTATTTCTTAAATAAAATGTTTATCAAGACATTATTTTGAATATTTAAATTTTGTAAGTATATTTATATTTTATGGGCTTTAAAAATATTGTTATACTAGAAAAAAAATACACTAGGGATCTTTTAGAAGTTACTAGTAATATTCTTCTAGAATTTTATTCCCAATAGTAATAGGTTCTAAAAGCTTTTTTCCCCTAAATATATATCATTGGGAAAAGTGACATAATCTATTTTATAATGCAGTTAAGTGGTATGCTTAGAGAAAATGTGCATTCTGAGACAGTATCAGATAATATTAAAATGAATGATTACATTGGGGGAAATAAAAGAAATAGTCAATCACAGACATCCCCAGGATTTGTGTTTGTTAGATGAGTTTGGAGTCGTCTAGAATGCATTTTGCTGCACTCTCTTCCTCTTGGAGGCGGGGTATGTGTTATTCTTGCTGCTGTCACAGCTGCACCCTCTTCCCCATGAAGCTCTGATCAATAATCACTCGGCCAGGACAGCGGGATGGGTTATTCCATCTACCGTTGGATGGCATGGCCTGCAAATTTAAGAAGCTGGCTGTTAGGATGTAAGAACAGCTTAAGGATTGGCTGTAGTGGAGATTCTCTGCTGATTTAGAACTAGCTGTAGATGTTTATTTTTCAAAGTGAACTAAATCCACATTAAGTACTTTTTAAGTGAGGCGATTGTGTTAGTTTAATATTCACAGTCTCTTGCAAGCCTGGTGGGATTTCCTTCTCATAATTTTTCCCAAAGTGTATTTGTTTTGTAAATTTTGATCTCTGTGTTTTTGCATTCATTTGTTCTCCTGTTTGTTAAGGAGATTTGGAATGCCCTCCGTGTGCCACATGACAGAGGTTGCCAGTTTGTGTCCTGTGTGCCGTGTTCAACTTGTTTTTCTATTACTCTTCATCCTGGCTGATCTAAAGGCCTGACTATTTTTTTTTAAGCCTCTGTCTAAATAACATACTGATAGAATTGTCTCTTTCATTTAATTTCAGTTTTTATTGTTCCATTATATGGGAATTTGGGGTTATTAAATACTTGGCAAACACTATAGAAAGTGGGAGTTAGGAAGAACCTGGATGTGTAAGGGTTGTCTGAAGCAGTATGAGAATCTCTGTCCTTTGGGCAGGTCTTTAAAGAAATGCCAATTGCAACTTCCATTTTTTCTTTATTTTTAGAAAAATTTTTGCTATGGGGTGCATGCACTTAGCAGAGATAGAGACAGAAAGCAAGAAATCACCCTCCAGGGTGATGGCCACGCCACATTCCCTTCTCCTCCGGGACTCCATTCTCGTGCACACATGCGTGTTCACACACACACATACTCATGCTTGGTGTGAGTTTCTAGCCGCTGGGTCTGGGACTCAAACCATAGTTGATTATGTGGGAGTCCAGAGATATAACCATTATTCCATCTGCTGGTCCTGAAATTTCCGTTTTAAATATCTGTTTATTTTAGGTCCTCTTATTAATCAAAATTTCTTTTCTTGGCATTCAGATGAAATCTGTGTACCTCACAGTTGAGAGGGAGAGAGACAAAGTGAGACATCACCCCTCAGGGAGGATGGGCACATAGCAATCCCTTCTCTTTCATTCTCCTCTTGGGATTTTGGGCACACATGCACATGTACCCAGTGTCCCAGGCCACCAGGTCGGCCATGTGGGATCCAGCTGCCTTCACCTCCACACCACCTGCTGTCGCCATGTAGTGATATATTTAATTCTTCATCACTGCACTATTTTAATGTTTCATTCTGTTATGTCTATCAGTACCTTATTAGGCTCTTAATGGGCTTTTCATTGATTAGGTGTTAGTGCAGAATTCAGAATAAACATGACCATATTTAAATATCATACAGGTCTGTTTTGATTTACAAGGTAGGTATAATCTTGAAAAAAATCTAAATGGTTTATTATTTATCAATTGTTTTTTACCTTTTAAATAGATTTTCAGGTTATTTTGTATCTATGTTATTGAGATGTTTAAAGTTGGGTATTGGGGACCAGCAGGTGGCGTGGTGGTTAAGGTGCTGGACACTCCCACATGGCTGACCACGGTTTGAGTCCTGGACCTTGCAGCTTTCTTTCTCTCTCTCTGTCTCTCTCTGGTCAAAATAAAATAATAAATGAATGAATAAATAAAATAAATAATTATAAAAAAGTTGGGTATTTATAAAAGTAAACTCATAAAGAATGCTTACTCAACAAATACTTACTGATCACCCTTACTTACATGAAAGTCATTTCTTTAGGTTTCTGCGGCGGGGGGGGGGGGGGGGGAAGGATACAGAATATACATAAACTAGTTCAGCACTAAATGTGTAATACTATAGTGTTGTATAGGTTTGAATTGAGGCTGGATCTGTAAAGGATTTGCAAGACAAATACAGGGTGGATTTTGCAAAGATGGTTTGGGTCTTTATTCTCACCTGTTAGCCACTACAGTATAACCCTTTCAGTGGTTAGCCATGTACTTAAATACTTCCTGGCTAATATAATAGCAGAGGGTAAAAGCCACAGGAGTGACATGAAGACATGACTGACTGAGAGAGATACAGACTGCACTGCACAGTGAGCGAGAATAAGTGAGTGAATGTTAAAGGTGGGGCCTGGAGAATGCTCCCCAGGGGACGAGTCAGCCCTGCACTGAGATGCCTATCACAGGGTCATCTCGCGGTATCAGTCACAGGTATATCTGTATCCATACTGCTCGGATGTCAGCCCCTCCAGGGTGCAGAACAAGTGTGTGAGGCTCGATCTCTCTGCCCCTCGTAGCCACACTAGATGCTTGCTTTGTTTTACCCACATACTAAAGGAAGATGATTTTATGGAATGAAGTCCTCATCAACCCACATCCAGGGCCTACTTCTATGTTTGTGCTGTCTTTTTTCTAGTTATCCCCAATAGCAGTGACTGTTTTGAAATATGTATATAATACAGTTTCTGTCATGAAAGAAATACATGTAAAAATGAACGCATATATACACATATTCATTTTTGCATAAGGAAAGTTTATGATAAGGGATGATTTACTATAGTTTGTATTTTGCTTTTCTTTCTGTTTTTTTTTTTTTTTTTTTAACACTGGGAGATGGTTTCTTTCAGCTTTTTGTTATGTTTGTATTCGTTCATATGTTTGAATTGAAGATGGCTGGATAAAGGATTTACAAACCAAATGGAGTGGATTTAGCCAAGGTGGTTGCATATTTATTAAGTTGTTAGGGAAGGGTGTTTGATGTCTTTGGTTTAGAATGTTTTCAACTGCTACTTGCTCGGCTTTGTTGTGTTTTGTTTTAAATAGAATGAAGTTTGTTTCAAGCAACTTGTTTTTGAATGGTTTGTATCTCATAGCTTAGTAGCTGCTAATAAAATGAAAGATTTTGTGTCCTGCTTTCTCAAAAAAATAAATAAATAAATGGAATGAGGCACCTGGTAGTACTTTTCTGCTCAGAGTTGTTTTTTCCCCATTTATTTATTTATTTTTACATTTTCCCACATTTACTTTGCATAGCAAAAAGTTTTTGCTCGTACGCCATAGTTCTTGACAGTTAATAAACAACTTTCAAAATTTCAGAATACTGAATTTTAAAGATAATGTTCAAAATATTTCTTATAATTTTGTGTAATTTTGTTTGTGACTCAATAACAACAGAGACAGGATGGTTTTAATCCTCTGGTGTGGTTGCTCTTTTGCAACTGATTACAATGTACTATTAAAATTACAGCTGTAATCTACCGATTATAATGCTGGACTGGAAAAGTCCAGGTTATTTTATGTCATAAATTCTTTCATATATCTTCTCTAATCCTCTCTGCCAGGCAGAACTATTTATGGCACATCTGAAATAAACAGAATGCAAAACCAACATACTTATTTAAATAGTACAACCTCGAAGAAATAAAATAATGGCACCAGTACAAGGGGAAATATTGGGTAAATGGTAGATAATAATTTAAAATTTCATTAAATCTCTCATTTCCTCATCATTCCAAAAATATTTGTTGGGAGCGTGTCTCTACTAGACAAATAATGAACAAAATGGGTAACCCTGACCTTAGGGGGCAAGGTCACAATAATCGAGAGTATATAAGGAAATTATTCGGTATGTGACTGTATTAAATGCTATGGAATAAGTAAGGTCAGGGTAGGAGGAGTATAGAGTTGTAATTTTATTCAGTTTTTTTAGTCAGAAAGTCTTCAAAGATCTCACAGGGTGAACCAAGTGGCTATCCTGAGGAAAAGCACTCCAGGTGGAATCAAGAGCCGGTGCTGAAACATGAAGTGGGCGTATGCCTGGATTACTGAGGGCCAGCAAGGAGACCATTGTGCCTGCTGTGGTAGGAAATTGTTTACATGTGGAATAGCTATTTTGGATTAGAGTGCCTTGGTTGGTGATTATTCTGACTAGCAGATAGAAGTCATTTGTCTAATAAGTATTATGATTTTTTTCAAAGAGAAAAATTTTAATTTATTTAATGATGTTTTAGAGGTTTTTGCCATAGGGTGTGTGCACTCCCAGGAGGGAGGGAGGGAGGGAAGGTGAGAGATCACTCCCCCAGTGGGGATGGCCACACCGCAATCCCTTCTCCATTCTCTTGGGATTTTGGGCACACATGCACACATGTACCCAGTTTGATTTTCAAGCTGCGGGGTCTAGGACTCAAACCACAGTAGCCATGTGGGAGTCCGATACCTTAACCACCACACCACTTCCTGGACTCAGAAAAAAACATTTTTAGGGGACTAGCAGTTAGCGTAATGGCTATGTCGCTGAACTCCCATGTAGTCGACCATGGTTCGAGTCCTGGATCCCGTGGCTTAACCTCACGCCACGTGTGTGTGCGTGCATGCCCAAGATCCCAAGAGGAGAATGGAGGAGAAGGGATTGCGGTGTGGCCATCCCCCTGGGGGGTGATTTCTCGCTTTCTATCTCTCTGTCTCTCTCTGTCTTTCTGGCAAGCGCATGCGCCCTATAGCAAAAACCTCTCCCCCCCAAAAAAGAAAATACATTTTTAATTTAGGAGTTATATAATACAAAAATAGATGACAGGTTCTATTGGGCTCTGAGGCCGTAATTTGCCAATCCCTAATTTACAACACTATTAAAATTTTGTAATTTGCGAACAAATAGGATTATGTAGTGCCTTGTGTCAGTGCAAGAATCACTTATTATTACACAATATTAGAAATGGATTCTTTCATTTTGGGTTTATATTCAAGTTCTAATCCTTCATATGAGTATACCACATCACTGTTTATTTTTTTCAACAAGGATGATAAAAATTGGAAAAAATTGCAGCTTTTTGGCTCATAGGGTTTTGTGTAAGAAAAAATATGTCATGTAGATAATAGCATAAATAGATGCATGAATGAAGAGTTCAGAGACAGGAGATGTAACTATCGGAAAAAGTATTAAATCTGATAAATGACGAATTCAAATATTTTATACAGGAGAATTTCAGAGAATGAATTTTGTAACCATATTTTATTACTGAAGCCTATTTCTTAAAAATCTTGATTAGTATGTAATTCTGAGAAGCTACTTAAAAACTTTTTTTTTTCTTTAGAGAGATTTTTGCTGTAGGGCAGGCTCACTTGCTGGAGAGACAGAGAGACACAAAGCGAGAAATCACCCCGTGGGTGATGGCCATGCCACAATCCCTTTCTGTGCTCCACTGGAATCCTGGGCGTGCGCACACACGTGCCTGGCTGAGTCCCAAGCCACCAGGTTTGGGACTCAAACTATGGTTGGCCATGTGGGAGTCCAGCAACACAACCATTATGCCATCTGCTGGTCCTGAGGTTATTAAAATTTTTTTAAAAAGTCTATCACTTACTCTGCAATAGGGAAATGGAGGGAATAAAGGAAATTTTCAATAGAAGGAAAGAAGATGAACTGGTAAAAGTTAGGCTGGTGGTCTAACACGTTTTTATAATATGACAGTCAGAAAGTAGCTGAAAAGTGTCTTTCTAAAATTTTATTTTCTTGTTCTGAAAGAGGCTAAGATTGGGAACAATAGGGATTGGCAGTGGATGGTGGGTAGCCTACTTCACATACGGTGATCAAGGGTCCTTTCTGAAGAGGTAGCAAGTAAAGTGAGGTCCTAAGTATCAGAGGAGTGGTCCAGATGGAAGTGGAGAATGTCCTGAACAGGAGGGATGGGCAGGCAGAGTTCAGCATGCTGTGGGACCTCGATGGAGACCAACATGACTGGGTCATACCAAGAACAAAGGAATGAGGTGCCTTATAAAGTTGGAGAGAGAAACAGGGAAAGATATTACAGGATTTGCAGTTTGAATTTTACTTTAATTGCCGTGGAAGTCTCTCCAGAGTTTTAAGACAAGGACCAGCATATTCTGAGTCACATTTTAAGAAGATCTCTCTTGGCCTTCAAAGACACTATTATAAGGAAGCAGTGGCTGAGGAGTGAAAACTTGTTCTGCCCGTTTAGTGATTAGGACTTGCAAATTAAACTGACAAAAGATAGATTAGCAAGAGAAAGGACATATCTCTATGTCTATGTCGTATATATCTATGTGCACGAATTCACAGAAAAGGATAGATAACTCAGGGACCAGCAGATGGCGTAATGGTTGTGTTGCTGAACTCCTATATAGCTGACCGCAGTCCTAGTCCAGGACCTGGTGGCTTAACCCTCACGCCAGGCATATGTACGTGTGTGCCCAAGATTCTGAGAGGATAATAGAAGAGAACAGATTGCAGTGTGGCCATCCTGGAGAGTGATGTCTTGCTTTCTGTCCCTGCCTTGCACATGCACTCTTTAAAACTCTTAAATACATACATACATACATACATACATACATACATAAATGGATAATTCAAGAGGGTGGCTAGAATTTGGGTCTTATATCTCATTTTTTTGGCAAAATAATAAGGAGAGAAGGGCAGTGAAGGGGAAAAAATGACTTTTTGGAAAGATAAATGGATCCTTGGGAGACTAAATAGGAGTTTTGATAGTTTGTGACACCATCTATTTAGGAGTGGTGTGGAGACTCTTCATCTTCTATAATAAGAATCATCTTCCCTGTTTTTTTTTTTTTCCAGGAAGGAGATTTATGACAATTGAGTCTTTTTTTTTTTTCTTTTCTTTTGGGAGGCTCTGAATTAGACATTCAAGTGCCTTCTTCTCAAAATAATTTTCATGCTGTAGTAGCATATTATGGTCCCCTTCACAATACTAGAAACAGAAAGGCTGGTAGATTTATAGTTTTCATCAAATTTAGAAATATTTTAGCCATTGTTTTTTCAAATGATTTTTTTTTTTTTCTACACTCATTCCCTTTCAAGCATTCCAATGCTATATCATATGTTCCGTTTGGCCGCTTGGTATTTTCCCACAGGTCATTGTTCATTTCACTTTCTGTTTGATTTGGAATGATTTCTAATGCGATGCCTTGAAGTTCATTAGTCCTTTTCACTGTAGTGTCTAATCTGTTATTTTTATCCAGTGTATTTTTTCATTTCAGATACTGTATTATTTATTTATTTATTTTGGAAAGGTTTTTTAAATTTGCTATAGGGCACATATGCTCACCAGAAAGACAGAGAGACAGAAAGTGAGAAATCACCCCGCGGGGGCGGGAGGGGGGTGGCCATGCCATAATCCCTTCTCCTCCATTCTCTTCTTGGGATCTTGGGCACGCACACACACATGCCCAGCGTGAGTTTAAGTCACCGGGTCTGGGACTCGAATCGCGGTCGACTACATGAGAGTCCAGTGACATAGCCATTACACTAACTGCTGACGCCACAGATAATGTATTTTTTAATCTCCAAAAGTTCAGTTTGCATTTTTAAAATATATTTCATTTCTTTCTTCATCACCTTAATTGTTGCTTCAATATTCTTGAACATACGGAATTTACACAAATAAGTGTAAAGTATATATAGATATAGATATAGATATCTATATCTATATATACTTTTTTAAGAACATATTTTGCCTGCTACATCCTTCCTTTTTGTCATTCTGTGTTTGTTCCTACTGATTGAATTTTATCTTGGTTCTGGGTCATATTTTCTTTCTTCTTTCCATGTTGGTCATTTTGACTGGATGCTAAATATTGTGGCTTTGTGTTGAACTGGGTTTTGTTTTAATCATTTTGGACATTGTTCTGATATGCAGTTAATAAGCATTGTTTTGAGCATTGGGGGCTTGTTTTTAAAATTCATTAGAGCAGCTTTAGTGTAGGGCAAATTTGTCTTTATTGATTTTACTTGAAGCTCCCAATGTTAGTAGGTGTGTCCATGCTGGCTGGTTGGAATCTAACCATCCAAGCCTGCTGTGAGCTCCTTTGACTCCTTTCCAGTGGCTCCTTCCCCCTTCCGGGCAATGTGTTTATAGACACGCAGTAATCAGTACACAGGGGACCCTTTCCTGGTGTCCGGAGCTTCCTCTGTGCAGATACCTTCTCTGGTATTTTGTGCCACAAAATCCTAGCCGACTCAGCCTTCTTGCACTCTGACTTACATCTCTTCATCTTTGTGAGGCCACTGACATCTGTTTGGGTCCCCCCTCCCTGTGCCGTTTTCTCCAGGCAGTGATCCAGAGCAATGGAAGTACTCACCTGTTTGTTTCCCTGAGACCAGGGGTCACATTGGTTTTCACTGCTCATGACAATGCTGCCAGGGTGATTTGGGGGCATTTTTTGTGACTGTGAGATGAAAAAACCTGACAGTTATCCCTCTCAGATAAGGTTTACTTTAAATTGTTTCTCTCACCTCTCTTTTTCTTAACTTTTTGGGCAATATATCTCCCGCTTACGGATTCTACCAAAGAATCACAGAATACCAAATGAATGAGGCAATTTCTCCCAAGTTAAAAACACCACCAGATTTGCTAAAATTTTGATGCCTCTGAGCTACTGGAGGGATATGAAACCCAAGTATTTTTCAGTGACAGAATTTCCACCAGGCTGTGAGTTGCATCGGCAGGGACTCTGAACTGAGAAACACGGGTTTATTGTTGTCAAATTTGGAATACACCTTTGATTTACCTCTAAGAGACCATGGAGACCCTTACCACTGATATGTGGCCATATTTGTCAGAGGACAGATGAGTCTTAAGAATTTAATCAGGACTATTTATTTATTTTTTATTTTTATTTTTAAGAGGTTTTTGCTATAAGGCGAGTGTGCTCGCCAGACAGACAGAGAGACAGAGAGACAGAAAGAGAGAAATCACCCCCCAGGGGGGAATGGCCACACCACAATCCCTTCTCCTCCATTCTCCGCTCAGGATCTTGGGCACGCACGCACATGTGCTGGCATGAGTTTTAAGCCACTGGGTCTGGGACGCGAACTGCTGTTGACTATATGGGAATCCAGCGACATAGCCATTACGCTAACTGCTGGTCTCAGGACTATTTATTATTGCTTGGTTTTAGGTGCTCTATCAACTTTGGGCTATTGAAAAGACCATTTCAAAATTGACTTTTAAAGGAATAACAGTAGGAATATTTTAAGCTAAATTAGCTCCTGGGCCTATCTTTTTACTATCAGGATCATATCAATATCTCTTCTTCAAATAAGTGTCCTTGTCTTCAGTTATTCTAACTGGAGTGGGAGTTACATGTTAGATGATAAGACCAAGAACATTGCAAAGGTTGTTGTATAAAGGTGTGAGCATGTTACATAAGTGTGTGGGTCTTCAGATCTATCATTTTAGGTTTAAAATAAAATTGCTTTAAGTGCTTGCCTTTTTTTTTTTTTTTTTTAAAGCAACTTCCATTGAGGGGTGGCCACACGACAATTCCTTTTCTTCCATTACTCCAGCCTGTTGGGATTTGGGGTCACATATGCCCATCACGTTTTTCAAGATGCTGGAGCGGAGATTTGAACCATGATTGGCCATGTCGGACCGGCTTCCTTAACCACTAAGCTGTGGAGCTAGCGTACTTTAATTAAGTACTTTTAATAAAGTAACCAAGGAATGCGTTATTGAGTAACCAAAGAAGCAAATGAATAGCCCATCAGACTTAATACAAGCCATCTGATATAGGCTACTGATACCTAGGATCCCTACCTGTATATTTAGGGAGATTGAGGACCGATAAGCATCCTATCTCTGCTTCCTTGCAGTCAGCTGGATGATGAGGTAATTGTGAACTTGTAATAAGAGTGTACTTAAATATGCTACAGAGGTTGGTGGACAGTCCATCCATCCCATTTCCATTTCCTTTGTTGCAGTGGTGGGGTTGACACACAGTGGCAGCCATCAGAGATAAGATCAGAGGAAGCAGGAGCAGAGAGCTGTTACTCTGGGGGCAGCATTGAAGAGGCATGTGGGATTTGTGGCCCCTATGAATCAAGGGGTGGCATTTGGACTGAGGCTTCATTTCTTACATTTATGCCTCTAGCCTTATCTCTAGTTTCAAAAGAGTTGTAGTCAATAGGTGTGTGTGTGTGTGTGTGTGTGTGTGTGTGCGCGTGCGCGCGCGCAAACATGCTTGCATGCACACATGGATGCCATGCTGTCCTTTAGGTCGACTTTTTAAAAATATTTCACTTTTTATATTCAGTCACTGTATATCTTTACAACATAAAAATGAATTTTCCCAGCATGAATACACTGTGTGTTAGTCCAGTCAGGGATATTACTGTACACATTAGCTTCAACAGATAATTTCTGTTTTTGTGTCTATTGACTGTTTTGCTTTTTTTTTTCTCCCTTGATTTCCTCTCCCATATCACCCCCCCCCCCATTTTCCACACTCCTCCCACACTGTCTCTGGTATCCACAGTTGCTGTCCCTGTTTTTATATCTTCTAGTCTTTTAGTTTCTGCCATCGAGTGGAGACATTTGGTATAAAGTGGGGACATACAGTACCTCTCTTTCATAGTCTGGCTTGCTTCACTTAGAGAATTAAATCCTTCATGTTCAGCTACTTTCTATCATATACCAGGGTCTCATTGTTTTTTATGGCTGAGTAGTATTCCACAGTGTATACATGCCACACTTTTTCAATCTATTCTTCTGTTCTTAGACGTTTGGGTTGATTCCATGTCTTAGCAATTGTGACTAATGCTGCAATGAACATGGATGTACAAGTGTTTTTTTGACCAAGTGTTTTCCTATCCTTTGGGTAGATACCTAGGAGTAAAATTACTGGATCATGTAATAGTTCTATTCGTAGATATTTGAGGAACCTCCATATTGTTCTCCACAGAAGCTGTACTAATTTACATTCCTACCAACAGTGAAGGAGAGTTCCCTTTTCACCACAGCCTCACCAGCACTTATCATTCTTTATTATTTTAATCTTCACTATTCTGACAGGGGTTAGGTGATATCTCATTATGATTTTGATTTGCATTTCTTTTATGATAAGGGATATCGAGCATGTTCTTATATGCCTTTTGGCTGTTCATATGTCTTCCTGGGAGAGTTATCTGTTCAGCTCATTTACCTATCTTTTAATTGAATCGATTTTGTGTGTGTGTGTGTGTGTGTGTGTGGTTAAGCTGCTTGAGTTTCCTATATATTTTGGTTATCAGTCCCTTATCCTAGGGAGAATTTACAAATATATTCTCCCATTTTGTGGGTTGTCTCTTTGATCTAATTATTGTTTCTTGTGCTTTGTAGAAGGTTTTATTTATTTATTTTTCCTCTCTCTTTATTTTAGAGAAAATTTTGCTATAGGGCATGTGCACTCACTGGAGAGGTAGAGACAGAGAGACAAAAAGCAAGAAATTACCCCCGGGGGGATGGCCATGTTGCAATGCCTTCTTCTTCATTCTCCTCTCAGGATCTTGGGCATGTATGCACACGTACCTGGTGTGAGTGTGTGACTGAAACCACAGTTGACTTTGTGGGAGTTCAGTGATATAATCATTATGTCATCTGCTGGACGCTGAGCAGGTTTTTATAGGTTGGTTTCTTATAGCAAGTTTTGTGTGTATGTCTGCTGGGGAAGGGGATATGTGATATTCATTATCCAAGACTTGTAATTTGACTGGTTAGATACTTTTTAAAAGCACTACTTATAGTTTAAATGTTTTCATTTTCATCAGGATGAGAAAAATCAACATTTCACAGTAAATACTATTTATTTACTTTATGATAGAGAGTACAGGTATGCACTTGAGAGAAAAATACCCTGAGAAAAGGATCTCCATCATACTGTGATCCCCTTCCCCCGGAGGATGGGCATCTGGCATGTTTGTAAGCTGATCCGGGGCACCAAACCCATGGTCACCTATATGGCTTCTGGCCTTGAAGGGCGTTTATGTTACTACTGAGCCACAATAATTGGGCCATGAGGTTCTTTTTGTATAAATTTACTTTCAAAAGTTTAACAATAATAATTTTAGGCCTATTAATAGCAATAACTTCCATAGGTGTTTATGTAAAATTTTAAGATTTCTTTGAGATAAGATAATAAAGTATCAGTAGTTAAGCAAATTAAATTTTTATTCTTCTGTATCTCGTCTCTCCCAGGTGCCTGGGTTTTTATATCCTCTTAGCACCTTGAAGCCTTTCTGAGAGCATCTATGTTCATTTACACTCAGATGCAAGTCACCGATGTGCTTTAAGGTATTAGCATCCCAAAGGTCTTTTGCATGTTAGGAAAAAAAATGCAAAGCCTTACGTAATACAAAGCTAAACACTACTAATGTAGTTTTCTGTTGGGGAGAGTTTTTTTTAATTTTTTGTTGGTTCTTTTTAATCTGTAGGGGCTTTTTCAAACTCTTAAAATCACACATGTTAGGTGGTTATGCTCTGTCTTTACCCAAGGTTATCACCTTTAGGTAATCCCACTTCTAGTAAGTTCAGAGGGCTTTATAAATTATTTCTAATCCTTAAAGCATTCTATCTGTAGGGAACAGACAGCAATTCAACCTGTTTGACAGCTGATGGGACAAATTCAACATTTCAGACAAATAAAATGACGTAGTTGAAAACACTTGGAAAAATATTAACAAAATGTTTTTGCTGGTCTTGCTTAAGACCTGATCATTTAAGCAGTGTCGCTAAATTTTTAATCATGATACTAATTTATAATGGATAAGGAAAGTAGAAGAAGTTAAAACCAAGGTGCTTTAAGCACGAACTGGGTTAAGAATTTGAATGTTTTGTTTTGAATGCTTAAGTGAAACCATCATTGCTTATTTCTTAGAGTTGTGTTTGAGAGCAGAAAGGTGATCAGATGGACTGTCAAATGCCAAGGTGAAATGTCTACATTAGATAGATAAGCTTGCATCTAAATGCGCTCCTCATTGATCTGATCACTTGAGAGAGAAAAAAGGAGGGCAGCCCTTCAGGGAGATCAAGGGCAGTTAAAGAAGTGCTGCCAGGGAAAATAGCCACTACCTACCACTGGCTCTGCCGGAAGCCAGTTAACACATTTCCTGAAGGAGCCCAGTTCCTAAGTGGTGGTCTGACCAAAACCCAAGATGACCTTGTGGTTGAAACAGAAGCCAGATAAAGGAAGTTGCTAAGGTCAGGATTTGTAAACTACAACTAAATTATGAGAATGATTCTACTTCCTAGTATTCAAACATTCAAGAGTTCTGGAAAAGCGGTGTTATGTGACTTCCTCAATTCTATAATTTGTTTAGGTATATTGGTTAGGAAGTGAAAACATAGCTGCCTCAGATTTTATCTAGTTTTTATACTAAAGAGAATAGTTTTTATATTAAAGAGAATTTTTTTTTATCTTGTATGACTTTTCAGAACAAGAAAAAAAGCATCCATGTCACTAAAACACATCATTTTTTTAATTTATAGGAGACTCTCAGGAATTTGTAGGTTTTATTAAATAAATATCTTCTTACTAAGATAATGTTATTAATATAGGTCATTGTGTAATGCATTTTACATATAAGCAAAGTATTAGTAATTTATGTATCAGTAGTGGAGGCATATTACTCCACCAATACCTATGTCTAGTTTTAACTAAATGTATGATTAGAAGTGTTTGGCTGGGTATTCCATCAGGATAAGGATCAGGAATATTCTAAGGGTAGCATGAGGAGAGAGTGGAGCTTCGTGTGCAGATGTTGGGGGAGGGATGGCCAATAAACACTGAAAAGATGCTTAACATCATTAGTCCTTAGAGAGGTGCATATTGAAAACACAATAAAGACCAGCCTGGGGACCAGCAGTTAGCATAATGGCTATGTCGCTGAACTCCCATGTAGTTGACTACAGTTCGATTCTCAGATCCGGTGGCTTAAATTCACGCAGGGTGCGTGTGCATGCATGCCCAGGATCCTGAGAGGAGAATGGAGGAGAAAGGGTTGTGGCGGGGCCACCCCCCCCGGGGGGGGTGATTTCTCACTTTCTGTCTCTCTCTGTCTTTCTGGCAAGCACACGCACCCTATAGCAAAAACCTCTAAAATAGATAAATAAAAAATAAAGCCCAGCCTGGTGCTAACCCCCCCATGCATGCATAACTGTCCAGAATCCTGAGGCACTGCAGGGCTGGGGAAAAGGGATGGAGCCATGATGAGACCTTGTGGAGGGTTCTCTCTCTTTCTTCTATGTGCACATAGATGCTCTTTATCTTAAAAACAAACAACCCACAGTGAGATATTATTATACACCTAATGGAATATCTAAAATGAAAAAGAAAGGCCATACAAAATGTTCACTAGAACATGGGAGAACTGAAACTCTCACACACTGTTAACGTCAAATGTAAAATTGCACAAGCACTTTGAAAAACATTTGAACGCTTTCTTACTTTCTTAAGAAAAACACACACCTGCCATATGACCCAAGCAATCCACTTCTAGATATTTACCCAGGGAACCTGATGTATGAGTTTTCACAAAGACTTATACAGAAATACTCAAAACTGGAAACCACCCAAATGATTATTAATAGTTAAATGGTTAAACAGATTGTAAATCAGCCATACAATGGAATACAACTCAGACTACAAAGTGGTAATACAGCCAACAACTTGGATGAATATCAAAATGATTACGCAGAGTGAAAGAAGCCAGACAAAAAAGAGTACCTATCACATGATTCTGTAAATACAATATTCTAGAAAATGCAAATTAGTAGTGACAGAAAGCACATTATGATGTTGGAGGGAAACGGGGAATGGTTCTGGGGCAAGAAAGGGATTAGCAAGGGGCATGAGAAAACTTTTGGGAGTGATAAGTACATTCTTCATCCTCATTGTGGTGAGAGTTTCACATATGTATATACTTATCAAATTGTGCAATTTAAAACTGCATTTTATTGTATATCAATTATATCTCAATAAAGCCATTTAAAATATTGTGTCCATTTACCTAATTGCTCTGAATTTATGGCTTAGTCATGTATAGAAACTGCTACATTTGGGGGGAGGGTGAGGGAGGGACAGTGAGAGATATCACCTGGTTGTGCTTTTGGATTCCATGCGCTGGATTTTCCAAAGACCTTAGGCAATAAACACAGTGCTTCTAATTACAGACGCATTTTCCTAGGGTTAAATTCTCTTTGAGATCTTGTAAACTTGGGAGCCAGCAGGTGGCTTGGTGGTTAGGGTGCTGGACTCCCATGTGACCGACGGTTGTTTGAGTCCTGAACCTCAAGGCTTACTTTCTCATTTTCTTTTTCTCTCTCTGGTGAGCCTATGTTCCCAATAGCAAATTTAAAATAATAATGATAAATACAATGAAATAATTCTTTTAAAATAAAGATATTATAAACTCTGCTGGCCTCTTATTTGTTGAATCTTTGGTTCAAATAATGGCACTTGGTGGCTGCTTTATCAGTTCTAATGATCCTGGTGATTGATAGTCCCCCTGTTCTTTTACTTAAAACATGATGGTTACTTTGTTAGAATTTACATTTTACTCTCAAGCCAGGGAAACATTACAAATCTCATACCCCTAGCTCTTTTGATGAATGTAAGGTTTGGTGCTTTCTTAATTATCAGGTGGTACAAATATTGAAAAGGAAGCCAGACCTTGAAATATTGCATAAGCAGTGCTGTAGTGCTCTGCATTATGAAAGCCTATTTGTCATCTCCTTGCCTCTCTGTCCCCTAACTGTGGGCAAAAAGCATTACTTATGCTTGGCAAAAGCATTCTCATTCTCTACAGTTTTAAATGTTTCTGAATAATCAGATTTCTGAAGAGGCAAATTTTTTGCTGAGGCAGCAAACCTGAGCATCAGTAAATGGTATTGCTGATTTTTTTTTGTGTGATCTTGGCCAATGTATAGCCTATGTGGTCTTCAGTTTTCTCTTCTTTGAAATATAGCTAATGACATCCTGAGCAAAGCACTATGATTTGACATTTCAAATCCCAAAGGACTCTTCTTGCTAGACTGGTCACTCTTCACTCAGAAAGGGTGTCTTCTACCTCCTGAGTCATGTGGTGTAGTGTAGGGATGGCTTGGGTGGTAATGGCTGCAGTACCTTACTGGAAAGATGACTTCAAAATAATCAAACCTTTAGGGTCCTCTAAAAGTTAGTGTATAGTAATGAAGATTTTTATATTTTCTCCATGTGTCCATCAGAACAATTTATTTGACACATCCCCATGTACTTGTACAAGGGATCTTCAAAAAGTTCACAGAAAATGCTATGCACAGATTTCAAAAATTTGTTTGTACTAAAATGAATCCATCCTGTAATTCCGTTTTCCCACAGGCTTTTTCAAGTACCTTGTATAATTTGCTCATGCAGTGGAAAGCCTGATGGGGATGGGACATGTGGTTGAAGTCAATGCCGTAGCCCCTGTTCTGGGAATGAACAGCTTCTTCAATTAGAGACAGGGCAGAGGGGAGAATTCAGTGTGTGGATTGTATTCTCAGTGCCAAAGGAGCTAAGGAAAGGAGAGATCAAAGTAGGTTTGAGCAATTAGAGAAGGTGAGCTGATTTATATTTTACATAGCATGTATTTTAGGTAAATGTAAAATACACATCAGGGCAAGTTGGGAAAAGGTCTAGGAAGAGAGACGTAATCAAAGTTACATCCGAGGCTGTGGGCAGGTGTCTCCTTCCAGCTTGGTGATGAGGCTGGCCTGGGACAGGGTGATGTTAGGCTAGGAAGA
>NW_006159534.1:6691008-6706173 GCF_000334495.1 Tupaia belangeri chinensis | reverse complement strand
CGTGGCGAACTGGATGGAGGACTTCAGAATTTCTTGGTGAAAGAAAGCTGTTGCAGATTTCTGACTACAATCTCACTTTTATTTATTTATTTATTATTTCAATATATTTAAAAATTTTAAGAATTTTATCTAGAAGACTCAGAGCAATGCAAGCTGAAGTCAAACAGGTGTTGACAAGAACAGGAGGCAACTGTTTTACCTAAAGTACAAACAGAATATGTAGGGTTGCTTAGATTATTGGAAGTTACTATCTTCAGAGCTTGGCTTTGTCTTTCCAGCCTTAGTGTCTTCTGTGCTCTTTAGCCAACCATTATTTCAGCAACAGCAAACAGGCCATTTATTAGGCTTATCCTTCTATCTGGGATTTCTTCTGTCATTCTCTCTTCCTGATGCACTTCCGTTCTCTTGTGAAGGGAACTGAGCTCATACACCAGCTCTTAAGCCTTCTCTAACATCCTTGTCCTAGATCTTTGTGGTCCATCACACTTACCAGCATGGGCTTTTCTAACAATGCTGATCATACGGTGCCAGACCTCGTACTCAGATGTTTACTTAATTGTTTTACCAAGCAGTCAGTGAGCTTCTCAAGGGTAGAGGTCATGAATTATCTGTATTTGTACCCCAAGTTTCTAAGTATAGCTCCTGGAAAATGATAGGCATTTGTATAAATAAATGGTTGCCTCTCCATCCCCAGTGGATGTTGAATTTGAGATCCTACCAAGTTTAAGCGCTAGTGGGTGCACATATAGTGGAAGTCTGTGTGCCATGAAAACTTACTGGCATGAAACTTAGTACATAAAACTTAAATGGATAGACTGGTGAATTTATTGACTGTTTTGTAGAGAGTTATTTGCGATGAGAATCGTCACATAACTTATACTGTTGCTTCTTTGCCGCTGGGAAGGCAGGGACTTTCTATGACTGGAACAGGTAGCACATCCACATTTTCTAATAATGGTTCTTTTCTCTTGGGGAGCCATAATTTGCATTTCACATCATGAATAGCACTGCTTTTACTGCCAACATGTGAATAAAACTCTCCTTTTTACAATTTTTATTCTCTCAATTCAGGGGAGGTAGTTATTATGTCATGGCTTTTGGCAAAGAGTGGGCGATGATTCTGGATTTACATAATCTTTTTTTGGAGAGAAGAACTTTAAAGTTTTAGAATACCAAATCAAAATAGTCCTATAAGAGATGATTTGCTTATTTGGTTTGTATTAAATGAAGGTACCTTGGGGACTAACATATTTATGCCCTCACATTCACAACTAGTCCCTGTAGGATTTTTCCTTTTAAACATCATACACTAGTCAAACATAATATTTGCTATTATCTACAGGTCACAGTTTTGTCCAGTATTTTCCCCTTTGCAGTGAGAGACCATATGCACGCTCTCAATTATGATGATTATTTATGGTTTTGGAAATGCAGGCAAACCATCTTGCACTTTCAGTGATACCGGCTATCTGAGCTTTAAATAGATGATTTTTCTAAATAATGGAAAGCATTCGGCATACCCTGTGCTGAATTACTTTCATTTAGAATTCCTTGCTGTATCTTCATGTTTCTTACCCCATTTAAAACATGTTAAATGGAGGATTATTACTAGCCAGGAATGTCGTCTGGTTTCCCCATTGAAAAACGTGTCTTCAGAATAAGAAAAAGCTGTTAATTCTCTGTTATGCTATGGTTTTACTTTAGTGTAGGAAGGTATGGACCGTGATGTTGAGTTTCCTCTCTATTGGTGGCTGTTGTCCTTTCTCATATAGCCTAGTTGTCATTATAGCTGTTGGGGTGAGACTTCTCAAACTGCATGTTATCCATGTGGCTCCTCCCAGCACACAGCTCAGAGGGGCTATGCCTCCTCTCACTCCGGCCTCTCAGTCTGGACATTTGGGCAGGCTTATTTTATTAATGGTTTACAGTGAAGTTGGCCACAACTGCCAAATCTTTTTTCTTTTTGTACTTTGCCTGGATTTTCAACGTGTTATTATTTTTTTCTTTTTTTGGAGAGGTTTTTGCTATAGGGCATGTGTGCTTGCCAGAAAGACAGAGAGAAACAGAGAGACAGAAAGTGAGAAATCACCTCCCAGGGGTGATGGCCATGCTGTAATCCCTTCTCCTCCATTCTCCTCTTGCACACATGCCTGGCGTGAGTTTAAGCCATTGGGTCCGGGACTCAAACCGTGGTTGACTACATGGGAGTCCAGCGACATAGCCATTACGCTAACTGCTGGTCCCTCAACCAATGTTATTGATATAAGAAGAGGACTTCTTGTTTATCATCACAGTAAATCTCTTTTGCTAAATTTGACTGATGGTTCCACCCCATTGAGATCATTTTGGGTGCTGACTCCTTCCTGACTTGGTTGAAGTTCCTCCTCTGTGATTACAAGTGTCCACTCCAACCTTTTCCAAATTACTGTGGGAAAACGGTGCTATTCTGAACAGGGTCAAGGACTTTCTGGAGTAGCAGGAAGACCTTGTACTCCCTCACACATTCTTCGCCTCCTTTAATTTATGGGCACATAGTACATTGTTCCTTGATGACACAATGGAAAGTGAAATTCTCTTAAGACAGTGAAGTGGCTGGCAACCCTAAAGCTCTTAAATAACTTTTCTGCTACATGCTTTCACCGTTGATATGCAGTTCCCTTTGGGGGCAGGGACATCTATCTGGTCTGGTCACCTACCATTTTAATTCATATGCCTGCTCATTCCTGTGAGAGGAAGTTTAGTCCTTGATGAGTTCAGAAAATTCTAAATCCCATCAATGGAAAACACCACCAGACGATATATGATTTGTAAGGAAGACATATTTTCATATTGTGACATTTCAAGTAGGATAACTAGAGTCGGGAAACTGGGGCAACACTTTGTTATGCAATTTTTCCTGAGAAAGCTAAAAATATATTCTCAGCAGAGAATTAATGAATTATAGTGGTTTGATGCAAAGCAGTGCTATTTTAATTAGGAATATTTAACTTACTAATAAAATGTCACCACAATTTGAAGGTAGAGAAGTTCTGTTAGAACAGCTTAAATTGATAGTCTCTTTTTAAAACACCCAGCTCAGCATGTTAAAATAAAAATGCGGAGTACTTATCTGGGAGTGCCATCATGTGATAGCAACCTTCAGCCTTATGGTTCCAGCTGGGTGGGCTCTTAGCTCTTACCAGCGTATGAATAAGTGAGTTGCTGGGTAAGTGTTATCTCTTATCCAGAGAGCTGTTGCCATAAATGAATTGCCTGCATGAATGCGCTAGCTAATGAACTGCTTAATGGCATAAAAACTATGCACAGCTGTACTTTAGAAAATTTGGCAAATATCCATTTAGAAAACACGATAAATCTGATCAATCGAAAAGGATATGATTTTCTAAAATAGGATCCTAACTTTTATGGTTATATAGAACAATTATAAAATAGCTCATTTTTCAACATCTATTGAGTACATTCTGTGTTTTAAGCTCTATCAAATATAGAGGAGTGAAAGACGAATATGGATAGTCTTGGCCCTATAGGAATCCATAGACCGGAAGGGGAATCAGAGACTTAAACAGTACAGTGCAACCAATAAAATGATGAAGCTATTATCTATACCCAAATCCACACACATATCCACACACATTCCCATGACCATAACCATATTTATTGTGGGATTAGAGAGACACTCAACCTAACAGGTGAGGAGCATCAGGTATGCGTGTGTGTATACATATAGATGTGTGTGGAGGTATCTGTTTGGGAGAATGAGGAAAAGGGATATTCCCAGATGTGAGTTGGAACAAAAGCTGGGAGGCAAGAAACACTGAGGTTTCTGGAGCCGATGGTGTGTCTGGGTGAGTGTGAGATTGGAGTGTGGTGTGTGAGGAGCTCATGGACAGAAGGAGACCATCCAAGGTGTTGGAGCAAGGGCACTACACAGTCAGCTGAACCTTGCTGGGAGGATTGCTGTGATGGCAATGGGGAGCACAGATTAAACTGAGCGAGACTCTGGGCACAGCTGTGGAACGAGCTGCCCAGGTGAGAAATGAGAGCATCACTCACTTCACATTGGTGGTTGGGATTTAGAGGAGAGTCAAATTTTTGGAAAGTAAAGTCATATTGATAGATTTTCTGCATATGGTGTTAGGCTTGTTTCTAGGTACTATGAAATTCCTTTTAATATTGTAAATCATGTATATGCAATTGTCAGAAGACACATGTGCTCTTCAGAGAGAGATAGAGAGACATAGAAAAGGAAAGAGAGAGTGGTCAGTGGGGTGTGATCATACCACAATCCCTTCCTTTTTATTTCTCCATTCTGTCAGGGTTTTGGGCATGCATGCTCACGTACCCAGAGTGTTTTTCAAGCCACCAAAGTCAGAATTCAAACCATGTAGTTGGATGTGTGGGATCTGGCTCCTTAACCACTATGCTGTGGAGCTGGCCCTATAAGTCATATATTTAAAAATTATGCTGGTGTATTAGGTAACAGCAGACCTAGTGAACTACAACCCTATGCATTAACATGAATGAATCTTTTTAAAAAAACTTTTAAAAATTATTTAATTTACTATTATTTTTAATGAGAGAGAGAGAGAGAGAGAGAGAGAGAGAGAGAGAGAGAGAGAGAGAGAGTAAGCTATCATGTCTGGGACTCAAACTGTGATCAACCATGTGGGAGTCCAGTGCCTTAACCATCACACCATCTATTGGCCCCAACATGAATGAATCTTAGAGGCATAATGTTCAGTGACAAAAGCAACTCTTAGATAAGTTCATTCATTTTTAAAATGCTTGAAAACAAACAAAAGTCAAACAATGTATTGTTTGGAGGTGCATATGTATGCCATAAACCAGTGTAGAAAAGGAAATAAAACAAAATTAAGGTTAAAAACAATCATCGAGGCTGAGGTGAGGGAAACGCTATGGCAGGAAGAAGTACTCATGTGAATAGGATAATGTTAAACAATTTTTGTTCTTTTGTTGGTGGTACATTCATGGGTGCTGGTTTTATTATTAATTTTATATACATGTCAAGTTTATACTTTTGTATTGTTAAATATGCTAAAAAGTTAATGAAGGAAGAAAATAGATATCCAGGTAGAAGGGCAAGATAGCCCCAGGTTTCTAGCTTGGGTTACTGGATCAGTGATGGTGATGTCAAATAAGTAGAGAAAATTGAAGTTTTATTTGAGAAAGATGAGGTGCTTGAAGCACATCCAAGCAGACAGATATGCAAGTCTATAGTTTTGGGGAAAAAGACTAGATATGTATTTAGTCATACAAAAAGTCATGACACATTTTTGCATAGAAACACACAGAAAAATACATCACAACTTTTCCAATGATCCAATAGATTTGTAAGTCATAGATATACAAGTGTCTTTTAAACTGAAAAGAGAACTAAAATCGCTCAAAAGAAATGAGAAAAATTGAACAGTGACTAGGAAGGGGATCACAAAGAATGCCAGCACTGAAGTATCCAGAGAAAGAGAAACCAACCGCCCCCCCCCCCAAAAAAAAAGGAATGGATTGAAAAACAGAAGGAAAGCTTAAAGAAGACATCTTGGAGCAAACCAAGCATGGGGTGAGTGAGATTCATGAAGATGAGTGATTATCAGTGTCAGATGCAGCCAAGGCATTTGGTGAGGTAAGACCTGGAATTAGGTTTGTGCTGACCTAGTGAACTCAAGTTTCACAGCAGTGGGGCAGAATCCAACTGAAGGTGGGGAAGGAGTGACTGAGAAGCAGGACAGTGTGTACAGAGGGTTTAGAGGAATGTTTGTAGAAAGACGAGTGTGCTGGGTTGAATAGTGTCCTCCCAAAATTCATGTCCTCCTGGAACCTCAGAGAATGACCTTATTTGGAAACAGGGTCTTTGCGGATATATCAAGTTAAGATGGATCAAGTTAAGACTCTATTAGGGTAATCCAAATCCAGTAATTGGTGTCCTTATAAATGAGGGAAATTTGAACACAGATACAAAAGGAGAAGTCCATGTAATAAGAGAGGCAGAGATTGGAATGATGTATTTACATCCCAAGGGATGGCAGAGAATTCTGGGAGCCATAGAAGTTAAGAGAATGGTATGGAACATTGCAGCCTCCTGCCAGAGTTACCGTCTGTGGACTCATGGAAAACCATGGCCTTCATCAAGGTATGCCACACATCATTGCTTCTGACCAAGGAACACAGTTTAGAGCCACAGAAGTGTGGCAGTGGGTTCTTGCTCAATAGAATTCACTGGTTTCACCATGTTTTCTATCGTCCTGAGACAGCTGGCTTGATCAAATGGTAGGATGGTTTTTTGAAGTTGCAGTTGCAGCATCAGCTAAGTGACAGTACTTGGCAAGGCTGGGGCAAGGTCCTCCAGGAGACTGTATATGCTCTAAATCAGTCAGTGTCTCATATATGGCACTGTTTCTGCCGTAGTCAGGATTCATGGGCCCAAGAATCAAGGGATGGAAATGGGAGTGGTGTTACCCACCATTACCCCTGGAGACTCACTAGTAAAAATTTTTGCCCCTTGTTTCCATGACTTTTTATGCTCTGTTGGCCTAGAGGTTTTAGTTCCAGAAAGAGGAATGATTTGACCAGGAGACATGAAAATGATTCCTCATGTTAAGACTGCCACCTGACCACTCTGAATCAATGGGCAAAGAAGGGAGGGGATGCTGATAATGGGAGAAGGTTTGTCCCAAATGTGGTTTGGGACAGCAGGTGGCCTGGTGGTTAAGGCACTGGACTTCCACATGGCTGACCGGAGATTAAGTCCTGGACCTGGCAGCTTGCTTTCGTTCTCTCCTTCTCTCTCTTTGTCTCTCTTTCTGTTTGTTTATGGTGTGCACATGTGCCCAATAGCAAAACCAAAAAATAAATATATTAAATAGTTATTTTTTAAAAAGTGGTTAAAATGATAGGTTTTGTGTAAGATATAGTTTATCACAGTTAAAACAAACAAAAGAACAGGTCTAAAGTACAAAGAAATTTTTTTCCCTCAAAGTTATTTACTTTATTAAGAATTCATGGTATTTTACCAAATATTTAAAACTATACTTGGCATTTTAGAGTGTTTTAAGTGTAACCAGTAAGTTGACTAAGCAGAACTCAAGAGGGGCAGCGAGGTCTTGCCTTGCTTGGTCCCCTCAGTGATTTCTCTTCCCTGGGGACTCCTTTGTGCCACCATTGGTATGGGAAGCCTCTTGTTTTTTTTTTTTTTTTTTCTGACTACTGGAAAACTGTTTCTCTTCTCACAATGCTTCTGATATTAAATGTGTGGGTTTTCCACACCAAGCAACTCTCCGGTGCTCTGTTAACATACAATTTAATGTAATTATAGAATGTCTTACTATTTAATTCAGTTCTGACACTGACTACCTGGAGCTAACATGGATCTAAGAGCTCAGTCCCACAAGACTGTCCCCTAGTTCAGATGCCAAATTGAAAGTAAAGGGTTCCCAGATAACCCACACTGCTGGGTAATTTGGTTACAATTGGGAGTTCACATGATCCCCTTCTGAGATTCAATAACTTGCTATAGAAATTTATAGAATTCAGGAAAACACTTTACTAATGTTTGCTGTTTAATTATGAATATTATGAAGAATACAGATGAACAGCCAGAGGAAGGGGTGCATAGGGTAAAGTCCAGAAGGGTTCCAAGTGCAGGCACTTTTGTCCCCATAGAGTTGGGGATTTGCCTCAGCTCATGGATTCATTCACCTGAAGGAAGCTCTTCGAGCCCTTGTGGTTGGGGTTGGGGTTGGAGTTGGAGGTTCCCTTGTGTATTGGTGATCAATTTCCAGACCCTCTCTGAAATAATGTAGGGGCTCATCAAAAGTCACCTCATTAGCATAAACCCAGGGATAGTTGAAAAGGGGTTATTTTGGGACCAGCAGTTAGTGTTATGGCTATGTCGCTGGACTCCCATGTAGTCGACCACGGTTCGCGTCCTGGACCTGGTGGCTTAAAACTCACACTGGGTGCATGTGTGTGTGTGCCCAAGATCCCGAGAGGAGAATGGAGGAGAAGGGATTGTGGCGTGGCCATCCCCCTGGGAGATGATTTCGCGCTTTCTGTCTCTCCCTGGTGAGCACACGTGCCCTATAGCACCCCCCCGCCCTCCCCCCAAAAAGGGGTTATTTTGAACAAGAAACATTCTCTTACTCCAGTGCCTCAGGAAATTCCAAATGCCTTAGAAGTTTTATGTCAGAAACTGTGTTGGGAGATCAGCGGTTAGAGTAATGGCTATGTCACTGGACTCCCATCTAGTCAACTGCGGTTTGAGTCCCAGACCCAGTGGCCTAAACTCACACTCGGCATGTGTGCATACATGTGTGCCAAGATCCCGAGAGGAAAATGGAGAAGGGATTGTGGCGTGGCCATCCCCCCTGGGGGGTGATTCTCGCTTTCTGTCTCTTTGTCTCTCTTTCTGTGGAGCATACGCGCCCTATAGAAACTTGGAAGCATGTTTCTTCTTAAGTCATGTTGACTGGTCCACACAGATCCTCCCCGACCGAGCCCCTGTCCTTCTGGGTAGTCTCCTGAGCAGCAGCCTTTCCCGTGGGAACCTCACCTTCGTCCATGGGTACTACTCCAGCTTTCCGTCCATCATCGTGATGGGGTGGCCATGTGGGCTGTGTGCTCTACCACAGGCCTGAGCTTGCCCTGTTCTGAGGCACGCACGAGGGCCTCAGCATCCCTCAGCTGCAGGGTTCCAAGCTCTCTGCAACGTCTCACACTGAGCTTCTGGTGTGCATGGGGGCATCCTCCTACCCTGCCCCTCAAAGGGCAGAGGGTAAGGTTCACAAATCTTTGTTTCTCTCTCACCTTGTATTGTTGTATTCTTAGAAGTGTGAAGAGGGTCTAAGAGGTAAAAACTTGGTTCTGAGGTGTTTCTTAGGCCAGGTGTATGCACGGAGGCAGTCTCGTACTCACAAATCGCCCTGGTAACTAAAAGACTGTTCCATGAAGATGCAGCTTGGTATGGTGACGTGAGCTCTCAACTGGGTGCAATGACCTGGGTTCTGTTTCCACTATTTTTTAGTTTTGCAGCTTTATAAAGAAATCCCTTAATCTCTTTGATGATCACTACCTTAAAACGGGTTGAAGATCGAATGAGACAGTGCAAACGAAGAAGCTTTGAACATTAAACATGTGCTCTGCACGTGAAAAACGCTGTCGCTAGTTCAAAGTACTGTCTCTTACTGAGGCCTCTAATGAACATGTTTCTGGGATCACACAAACTCAGAGCTTCCTTTTTTTTTTCTCCTCTGATACTAAAAATGTTGGTCTCAAGGGATTATTATAGTTGGGCCGGAAGGAAGTCCATTCTGATGTTGTCTTTGTTTTCTGAGTTATATGGAGAGAAAAATGGGAGTAGACGCAAATATTGTTTTTCATTTTTTATTGGCACAAGAAAATGATTGTGATATCAAGGTGAATTTCAAAGGTCAAACACAAAATTATGCCACTATTAGGATGTCTGAGGGTAAATGCTGTAGTCATAGCTGGCTGTAACTAGGGATGTCTCAGAGGCCTCCTTCACTTGGGCCATATACAAAATCTTTCTAGAAAAGCTGCAATCATAATTATTTTTTAATAGCTATATTTATGTAGTACTTAGCATGTACCTGCTTTTCCAAATGCTTTGTGCATACTGACCTATCTAATCTTCACAGTAATCCTCTGAGATAGGTGATATTATTACTGGGTCATTGGGAAAGTCATGGTGAATTTTTACATAGAAAAATATAGAAAACTATGTCATGATTTCCTCACAATTTATTATTATTATTAATTATTCCCATTTTGCATAGAGGAAACTGAGTCATGGAGAAGTCACAGTTTACTCAGGATAATAATATCTACTTCCCAGGGTTATTGCATTGTGAATATGAAATTATGTGTGTCTAAGAAGAAAAGGTTGTAGGCCAGCAGATGGCATGGTGGTTAAGGCACTGGACTCCCACATGATTGGCCATGGTTCGAATCCCAGACCTGGCAGCTCAAAAATCATCCTGGGTGTGTGTGCCCAAAATCTTGAACGGAGAATGGAGGAGAAGGGATTGTAGCACAGCCATCTCCCTGGGGCTGATTTTTCACTTTTCCTCTTTGTCTCTCTGGCAAGTGCATGTACCTATGGCAAAAACTTTAAAGAAGAATAAAAGTTTGTTGCATAACGGATTCTCAGTCATTTTTAATTTACTCTGATGGTTAATTATAGAAATCCATGTGACTTTGGATTTTGCACTTGGGAAAAAACCACAGGATTGGAGCCAATACAAATAAGCATTCTGGGGCCAGTAGATGGCATAGTGGTTACATCACTGGACTCCCACATGGCCAGCCACAGTTTGAGTCCCAGACCTGGTGGTTTGAAAAGTCATGCTAGGCACGTGTGTGGGTGCCCAAGATCCCAGGAGGAGAAGGGATTGTGGCATGACCACCTCCCTGGAGAGTAAATTTCTCACTTTGCCTGTCACTATCTCTCTCTGTTTCTCTCTAGAGAGTGCATGTTTCCTATGGCAAAAACCTCTACAAAACAAAACACTCAAAACAAAAAAAACCCAAACATTTGTTTGGCCTAAGTATTTTCTTTTTTTTTTTTTATTTTATTTACTCATTCATGTATTTTCATTTGACCAGACACATACACACACACACACACACACACACACACACACACACAGAGAGAGAGAAGAGAGAGAGAGAGAGAGAGAGAGAGAGTGTGAGAAAGCCATCTACCAGGTCCGGGACTTGTCAGCCATGTGGGAGTGTCCAACACCTTAAACACCACACCATCTGCTGGCCCCAGTGTTTTCTTTATTCTAACTTCTGTTTTCACTTTAAAAATAGACTACTTTCAAGCGCAGAAAAATTATTTTATATTGAAATAATTAAAAAAAATAATCTAGTAAATTCAGAACTGTTAAAGAATAATAAAGATAAGGCGATGTATATTAAAAATTTTAAGGGTAACACTTTTGGGATACCTTGACTTTATTAGCTATATGGGATAAAATATTATTCACAGGAGGCCAGAGAAGTTACCAGCTTACCAGGATAATAATATCTATTTTTCAGGATTTTCGGGGGTATCAACAGGAGTTAATACGGGTTAATTTATATCTTGACTTTTGCAACAGATGTGTTCTAAAACTATGTGGATACAACAATTTTGAAAAGTCAGATTCTATTTAAATGAGAACAATTTTTTAAAAATTGGTAGGGTGTATATTTACTGTCCAAGTTATCTTTGGAGGTGTGGTCATGCTGCCATCTGTCTTCCCTTTCTCCGTCCTATCAGAATTTGGGGCCTGCATGCACACATGCCCAGTGTATTTTTCAAGGTGCCATTGCTGGAATTTGAACCTCTTTGCTGGCCTCGTGGACTCTGGATCCCTTAACAACTAGGCCATAGGGCAGCCCTGAGTATGACTTTTTATATGAAGTGCAGTTCCTTTTTATGCAGGTACAGCATTCTAAAACCATCATCATCATCTTTTTCTTAAAGAGATTTTTGCTATAGGGAGCATATGCTCACAGGAGAGACAGAGAGACAGAAAGTGAGAAATCACCCCTGAGGGGATGGCCACACTGCAATCCTTTCTGCTCTCTTCTCTCAGAATTTTGGGCACACATACCTGGCGTAAGTTTCAAGCCTCCACTTTCCACAACAACTTAATATTACCTGATCTTTGTGCAATTAATTTTGCTATAAAACATTCCTTACAATTCTCTTTCTGTGAATTTGAACATCATGTCCATGATTCTGCTGTGATCAACTAATAAACCTACTATGAACATGCTTCCACCATTAATCCTAGCTCTATGCATATGACATATGTCCATACCCATCTCACTATTAAGCATTCCTCCACAAACCGGGACTCGAATTGTGGCCTGCCGTGTGGGTGTCCAGTGATGTAACCATTATGCCATCTTTTGGTCCCTGAAATCATCTTCAAAGGCAAAGATAAGTTATAATGAAAACTCAGTATCGGTGGTACAAAGAGCAGCAATATATACATAGTGTTGTCTATGTGATTATCATTCCTTCCAGCTTTCCACTGGTCATTGTTTTTTGGCCGCCCTCAATTAATTTTTTAACTTTTTCTTTTAGAATGTTACGAAAGAAGAATTGGGCAGCTGTTAATAGAATTCAATTTTGTTTTCAGTGGAAAACCCTTTTCCTTATACATTATATTAAGTCACTGAGAAAATCATGACACATTTTTTGCATAGAAAAACACGCCATGACTTTCTTGACAACCTAATAAAAATAAAATAAAATGCTTTTGAAATTTCGGCCATTGTCTTTATGTTGATCACCTAAAAAAATGATAATAATAACAGTAGCCTACATAGTTTTTACATTCTTAGTATGGAATAGACACTGCGCTAAATTCTTTATGTGCATTATCTCTTTTAACATCTACCCACAAAGAGAGGTGCTTTCTATCTCTTATACTCTTCTGTAAATGCCTTATGTTTTCATTTATTTGTTCTACATATATATTTTTAAAATTGAATCTTGTTGCTTGCTCTGTTGGCTTATCTCAAAATCTCTTTTGCCTTTTCTCCTTAGTGCTTTTATTAATAATTTGATGGTAACTTTAAGCATTCTCTTTTTTCTTGTTGGCGTTTTTCCCTATCCTGTGCTTCTTCTTAAATCTAGCTCAGACTCTATTTTTTCCATAAATCCTTTACAGATCACCCCAGTCCAAAAAAGACCTCCCCCTTTGCAAAATCTAGTAGTACCAAGCAACATCAATATCATTCTTATGCCAATTACTCATGACTGTTTTCTATCTTGAAATTAAAATTTTTTTTTTTTTTTGCTTAATTTTCATGAGTTTGTCGTCTTTCTCTAACTTGGTTAAGATCTTCAAAATGGTAATATAGCTTAATACTTCATATCCTCAGAGTAGTTCCTTATGTAAAAGTATTAGATTTTCATATGACCAGAACACTTGATTCCTAATTGAAAGGATATGTTATGTAACAGAATGGAAAACAGTCTCAATTCTGTAACTTGAGAAGCACAATGTGTAATTGAAGGCTTGCTCACCAAGAAAATTGAAAATCTTATCTCCAGAAACAGGACAGGTTTTGAGAGACCAAATATATAATATTTAGGGGGCATTAAGCTTCTTACTAAGATGAAGTCCAAGAGAATCATATATTCCCAAAAGTCTATCCTGAGCGTGTCTCTCTCACTGATTAGACCGTAGGAAGAGGGCTCATAAAAAAGACCTAAAAAGGTCCTAAGAAGAGGGATTCAGAAAAAGATTTTGCTCCAGAATGTTGGTTCATATTGAATGAGGAAAAAATACACTGTAAGTTCTAAAATACTGAAATGTCGAAGACTTTAGAATCTTTAAAAATAGTGACTAATGGTTCAGTTTTAATTTGGAATTCTTCATTCAGTCAGTCATTTATTCTTTTCATTATTCCTGTATCCCTAAGAATGCAAAATTGAAGATGTAGAAGATATGGTCCCCACTCTCTGAGTCCGTTCTCTATGACATTGGAGATAAGGCAGATAAACACTTGCTTTGCTGTGGACTATTAACACAAGTTATATGAATATTCTTGAACATTGTACTTAGCATCCTGGCATGTAGTAGATTTATCTATACAAAGAGAACCTCACCTTTGACAGAAAATCTTTAAGGTTGTCTCTCCTCGTAAAATCATATAAATACATTCACAAGGACTGACAAAATTCAGAGAAAAAAGCATTCCTTACAGTGGAGTGATCAAAGGAAGTTTCTTAGTGGACACCATATTTGAGTAGGTCCTAGTTAGCTTCTGTTTGATGGCCACAGGTTATAATCATAACTGTATAAGCCATTTATGGAATATTTGCTGCACGAGAGTCAGTCTACTAGGTAATTCCAACACAGATGCCTATGGAGAAGAGTGTGGAGCAGAGTTATCTGTGAATACTCTGAAATTATTTGCCAGATTTTACGTATTTATAAACATGTGCATTTTTATGGAGAGAGGTTTCCATGGCTTTCCTTAGATGCTTAGACCCTAGAAACATGGACTATATTATCATGGTAAAGAAAGTAGAAGACATGATTCCTGTACTTTGGGAAATGTGTGTGTGTGTGTGTGTGTGTGTGTGTGTGTGTGCGCGCACGCGCGCATATTGGCAGGTGGAAAGAAGAGCAGTATTCTATAGAGTACATATGCCATAATTTTTCAATCCACTCATTTAGTTTTGGACATTTGGGTTGATTCTATGACAAATATGGAAGATTTAATGCTAAGTGAAGCAAGCCAGACTATGAAAGAAGACTGTATGTCCCCACTCAATGCATACCGAATGAGCAATATAGCAGAAACTAAAAGATTGGAAGGTATAGCAACAGGGAGGGCAACTGTAGCTAGTAGAGATAGTGGGACGGGTAATAGAAGTGAACAATGGGAGAGGGAGGAGAACAGGGGGAAAAAGTATATTTAATTGACACAAAAATAAGTTATTTGCTCATAATAGTGTATAGGATAATGTCTTTGTCTTGATTGATATGCACTATATTTGTGCTGGAAAAATAAATGTTTCATATATTGCAAAGATGTATAGTGATTAAATGTAAATAACAAATTTTTAATAATTAAAAAAAAAGAACAGTTGAGAACAAAGACATTGCATCAAAGCTGAGAATGCAGAGGTCCTGGGAGGGAGAACTTGGAGTAGTGAGAAGCAGTTTTGATGTGTGTGGTTCACAGATTGTCCCCAGGAATTGAAAGTGTAGATTTAAATCTTGAACTGATACTTCCTCCCTGTGTGACCTCAGGCAATTTATTTAATCTGAGATGCAGGCTTTTGCTTTCAAGATTCTTTGTTGCATGTTTATTGAACATTTATTTTTTTCTTTTTTTTCTTTCTTTCTTTTTTTTTAAATGTTTACTAATGTGTTCAGTGCCTTCCTCCATCTCTCCTTTGTTGAGCCCATATTACTAGTCACCTTGGTGAATGAAGCAGACATGTCTTGGCTACCCTCTGATCCTCACAGCAATTTAAGAAGGAAATACCATTTTGCAGTGGAGGAAACTTGGGGGAAATTAGTGACTTCCTGAGTTGCATGATGAGGAAATGGCAGAACCTTCAAACGCAGGTCTGACTCCAAAGTTTTAATCACTAGTATTTTTTTTTTTTTT
>NW_006159534.1:6685108-6690706 GCF_000334495.1 Tupaia belangeri chinensis | reverse complement strand
CAGGGTTGGAGCCCAAGGTTTAATCAGTTGTATTTTTTTTTTTTTTTGGAGAGATTTTTCACTATAGGGCATGTGCGCTCACCAGACAGACAGAGAGAGACATAGAGACAGAAAGCGAGAAATCACCCCCCAGGGGGGATGGTCACGCCGCAATCCCTTCTCCGTTCTCCTCTCGGGATCTTGGGCACGCATGCACACACGCCCAGCGTGAGTTTTTTTTAAGCCACCGGGTCCAGGACACGAACCGCTGTCGACTACGTGGGAGTCCAGCGACATAGCCATTACGCTAACTGCTGGTTCCCATCACTGGTATTTTTGAGTAAACAGTCTGTATAGGCATGGCTGACTCCTTCAACAGTGTTAACAAGGGGAAACCTACATTCTTTTAGGGATGATTTACATAGAGACCCATGTTGAGACAGTTATTTTGGATGGGCCCTTCAAACTTCGTGAACTAAGAGAAATTATCATAGCAGAGTACATTTTCTAGCCCCTTTTTTTGGTATAACAACTACATGACCGAGTAGTTACTATATTGTTATTGAGATTGCAGTTTTCATTGTGCCATGCATCTATTAAGATTGAAGTACCCTTTCAAATGAGTGTACTAGTTTTTCAAGCACAACACATTTTCCCCTCACATTCTTTTTTGTTTTTTCTCTTTGCTATAGAATGTGTATGCTTGCTGGAGAGAGATATGGACAGAGAAATCATCCTCCAGGGAGGTTAGCCATGCCACAATCCCTTCTCCATTCGCTTGAGATTTGGGACACGCATGCGCACTCGTGTGCGTACACACACACACACACACACACACACACACACACCCCAGTGTGATTTTCAAACTGATGGGTCTGTGTCTCTAACCATGCAGGAGGGTATGTGGGATCCAGCCACCTTAACTTACATGCCACCTTCTGGCCCAACACATATTTTTCACTGTCTTTTTCCCAATCTCTGTAACTCTATCTACTTTGTAACAGTAATTAATTGCTTACCATGTTTGAGCACCTTTTAAAGGCAGTGTCTTTATGAGTTTTCTTCAGAAAAATGGTGACTATTGTATCTAGGCATTAATTTACATGTAAATTGAGTTGAAAAAAACCTAAGAGACTGAGTTTCGGATGAGAGTTCTCATTCATTTTCCCGTTTATTTTATTTATTTATTTACTTTCATTTTTAAATTTTCCTTGGAGAGGTTTATGCCATAGGGCGCGTGTGCTCGCCAGAAAGACAGAGAGAGACAGAGAAACAGAAAGTGAGAAATCCCTCCCCTTCCGGGGAGATGGCCATGCCACAACCCCTTCTCCTCTATTCTCCTCTTGGGATCTTGGGCATGCACGCACACGCACCTGGCATGAGTTTAAGTCACCAGGTCTGGGACTCGAACCGTGGTTGACTACATGGGAGTCCAGCGACATAGCCATTATGCTAACTGCTGGTCCCATGATTATTATTTTTTTTTAAGAGAAATTTTTGCTATAGGGTATGTGTGGTCACCAAAGAGACAGA
This sequence comes from Tupaia belangeri chinensis, assembly GCF_000334495.1. Taxonomy (NCBI): domain Eukaryota; kingdom Metazoa; phylum Chordata; class Mammalia; order Scandentia; family Tupaiidae; genus Tupaia; species Tupaia belangeri. Next base: position 6,689,194 of record NW_006159534.1, on the reverse strand, counting down.
GAGAGACAGAAAGTGAGAAGTCACCCCCTTAGGGGGGAATGACTACCTTTCTCCTCCATTTTCCTCTCAGGATCTTGGACATGCATGCACGTGTGCCCAGCGTGAGTTTTAAGCTGCCAGGTCTGCACCTGGAACTGTGAGCAACTATGTGGGAGTACAACAACATAAACATGCCATCTGCTGGTCTCCATTTTTCTTTATAGGCATATTTCTGTTTAAAGTGATCACACAATGTGTCCCTTTAGGATGAAAAACAAAATCACAGGGCAAGATTGTGGTGTGGTGGTAGCGGAAGCTGGATCCCACATGGCTAACCTCATGGTTCCAGTTTCAGACCTGGGGACTTGAGAAATATGCCAGGCACATGCGCTTGCTTGTCCAAGATCCTGAAAGGAGGGAGAAATGGAGGAGAGGGGATTGCAGTGTGACCATTCCCCATGCAGGAGCGGCAGTGTTCTCTCTCGGTCTCCAGCGAGCACACGTGCCTTCTAGCAAATTAAATAAAAAAAAAAAAACACAGATGGATTAATTTTGACGTTCTTATAAAGCTCCATTATTGTCAATGAAAGCATATAATTACCATCCTTTATAGAATACTATTAGATGGGTTTTAGGTATTGTCTCATTATTACTATAGTTAGGAAATATCTGGACTGGTGCAGTTGTGACCTCTGCTTGCCAGAAATATCAGAATTCCAGTTCCTAAATCCCCAGGTGTCCTGGTCCTTGGAATTATTCATTTATGAAGTTTCACATTTGAACATTTACTCTTTATAAGGGAAATGTCTGCCCGTCCTCTAGTTCTATGCTACAAACCTTAAATTCTTCACCATGGAACTCTGGCCTGATGTCAGATATCACAGTGACAATTGAAAGTTTGAGAGAAAGGTATGTAATTATTTAACTCTATAATTTTTACATTTTAGAAGAGAAGGGATAACAAATAATTGTACCTATTTTTAACAATTGAGATGATAAAACTAAGTCCAAAAGAAATAAAAATGAAAACGTCTCTCAATGCATAGTATTATACAACATACTAGATAATAATTTGATTTCATTTCCTCAAAATGATTAAATTCTGGCTACTTGTAGATGTCTAAGATGAATAAATCAATGCTCTTGTGAATTATTTAAAGTAAATGAATTTCTTGAGTAAAATTGTATGCATATAATTAGCTTGGGAAGTAAATCCTTTAATTAGAAAAGTCAAATAATTATTTTTCTTCAAAGAAGTAAAATTACTGCAATTACTTTTTGAACAGATAATATAGAATTATTTAATAGATAATTTTAAGGTACCCACAAGGAAGGAATTTAAGTAGTGAGTATAATATGTACAGGGCATTCAGGGATTAACTTTCTCCTCCAGGAGATTCCTTAGAACTTTAGCAGTCATTTGTAAACCTAAAATAGATTGATTGCCTAATGTCGGAGTTTCGTTGAACAATTGCTTAGGCAAATTTATTTTTATCTTAGAAATGAAATTATTAGTCACATATGTTTCTAAGTTAACAATTGAAATGATATCATTTAGAATCTTTCATTAAACACTCATGCAGAAAATCTACATTTTTTTTCCAGTTGCATTCTTCAATGTCGAAGACATTTCAACTAAACTACTTCATTTTTAGGGAGGAATCTTACTAACAGCTGAAGAAGATTGCCTAGTTTCCTAAATTCAATGTGATACTCAAATGATTAAATTCAGGAAACCTCTGTAAAATAACATGGTGGGAGAGTACAAATATTTAGCAAGACTGTTACTACAGAGCTGATTAGAAGTGCTAATTAGAGCTGGATATTGTTCATGAATTTAAATCATAGATGAATAATTTAGTATGTAAGTAGTGGCACTACTGCTTATAAAAGTAATTAAAGCATATAATTGGAATAAACATTTTCCTTGATGCACATACTTTAAAATCAAAAGTTTTTCGGAAATTTATTTTTCCCTCCTTAAAAAAGTTATAAGTAATCATCTAAGAAGAAGGATAACTGCCTTTAATGTAAGAGATGCAATTCTAAAAATAAGATGCATAAATAACAGGAACTAGGCAGTCAATACCTGAGCTGAAATTTTCCGTACTGGAGCCTATCACATTTAGGCACTCTAGTGCAGTGGTTAAGAAAGTGGGATATGGAACCATTCAGACATTTGAAATTGTTCTTCCTGCTAACCACAAGATGGCTGCTGTGCCGCATCAACTGATGGTCAACTCTGCTTGCCAGAACCGCCTTCCTGAAACTGTATTCCATGGAGACTCACCTACAGTTGCGGAACTGCACGAGACCCACACTTGATCCAACCTTGAATGGAATCTATTTTCCCTATTGTTAAAAACTTTGGACTCCTGGCCCCTCTCCCTCTACTCGCAGGTATCGCATTTTCAATGACCCCTCTGGAGGATAGCTGTCTATAGCAGAGATAGAGTAATTGGGAGAGGGGGAAAGGGCTGAGGGTCAAACATAGGATAAAAAACATATTTATATGTATGAAAGTAGAAATGGAACAGTATTGGTGACGACATGCTTGATTAAGACACTATGTAGTTTATCCTAGATGGGAAACTACACTTGGTGTGTTGTGATGATACTCAGGGAATGAGTGTTAGGCAATATAATTTAATATAAAAAAAGTAATAAGCAGGAGGAAAAAAAAATGCACATTTGATGACTGAAGAGAGTTGTATGGACACAACTGGGGTCTACTTTATAATATGTTCATTCTACTCCCTGGGGTTTATGCCTAGGATCAGATTTGGATACATGTGTAAGGATATGTCAGCTGTGCTAGCTAGTGGATATACTTAGACTAATTAGTTCATTGGTAGAACAATTGAATGGGGGGGGGCGGAAGGCATTGAGGGCAATCATGAATGTCAGGGACAATGGAGGAGGAAGATGGGACATGGCAGAGGGTGGGGATGGGGAACCTAGGATGGCAAAACAAAAGGCAAGGTATGCAGGACACAAAAATTGGGAAATCATTTGCTGAGAACATATATGTTGATGTGCTTGATTGAGCCAATGCACAGTGTATTTTGGATGGAAAATTCATATGTGTGTTGTGATGAGAAAAAAAAAATTTATAATAAAAAAAAAAACAAAAAAAAACAAACAAAAAAAACACACAAGGGCCAACAGGTGGCATGGAGGTCAGGGCAGCTGGATTCCACATGGCTGACCATGATTCGAGTCCCAGATCCTGTGACTTGGAAGTCATGCCAGATGCAAGTGCTTACATGCCCAAAATCTCAAGAGGAGGGTGGAAGAGAAGGGACTGCTGCTTGGTCATTTCTCTGGGGGGATGATTTATGACTTTCTCTTTCTCTCTCTGTCCCTCTTCAGTGAGTGCATGTGTTCTATAACAAAAACAAATAAAAATTCACTTAAAAGAGACCTTACAGTATTTTCTCAGTTATTAATATCCATTTAGATGATTCATGTACTCATTGACCTGTTCCATTAATTGAGTTTTCTTCCTATTAGGGATAATAATTAGGTTTTTTTTTCTTTCTTTTTTATGAACTTCTCAAAAAAAGGTTGAATTAACTCTATTATCTGAATCACAGAATATTTTTTCCCATTTATTAAGCAAAGGCATCTTGTCAGAGGAAGTTATTTTACATTTTAGTTTTAAATGATGAATTATAAATATGGCCAATAATTTACATATTTGCAATATGGAAATTTAGAAAAATTAGATTTTTTCGGTACTAGAATATGTACTCATTACCAAACTATACCGTACTAACTTGTTAGTGCTTGGGACCCAGTTGATAATAAATATTTTCGTAAAGCCTCGACAGCATAAGCAATGGCTCTATTCATATTTAGGGAAGATGTACAATGTAGGAATATTTCTGACTAACCCAATTTCTTTCTTTCTTTCTTTTTTTTTTTTTTTTTTGAGAGATTTTTGCTATAGGGTGCATGTGCTTGCCAGAGAGACAGAAAGCAAGAAATCAACCCTCAGGGGAGCAGGGGATGTCCATGCCACACCCCCTTCTCCTCTATTCGTCCTCTCAGGATCTTGAGCACATATGCATACATGCCCGGGGTGAGGTTTTTTTTTTTTTTTTT
>NW_006159534.1:6682100-6685035 GCF_000334495.1 Tupaia belangeri chinensis | reverse complement strand
GGGGGGATGGCCATGCCATAATCCCTTCTCGTTCGTTCTCCTCTCGGGATCTTGGGCACACACGCACACGCACCCGTCGTGAGTCTTAAGACACCAGGTCCAGGACTTGAACTGCAGTTCACTACGTGGGAGTCCAGCGACATAACCGTTATGCTAACTGCTGGTCCCCGGGGTGATTTTTAAGTCACCGGGTCCAGGACTCCAACCGTGGTTGACTAAGTGGGAGTCCAGTGATGTAACCGTTATGTCATCTGCTCGTCTCTGACTGGCCCTATTTCTTTTATTTTTTGGAAAGGTTTTTGCTATAGGACCATGCACTTGCCAGAAAGAGAGAGATAGAAAGCAAGAAATCACCCCCAGGGGTATGGTCACTCCGCAATCCCTTCTCCTTCATTCTTCTTTCAAGATTTTGGGCACGCACGCATACACACGCACCTGGCATGAGTTTCCAGGACTCGAACCACTGTCAACTACATGGGAGTCCAGAGATGTAGCCATCTGTTCCTAACTGGCCCTATTTCTTAAAGACTGACATCATCTTGCAGCCTTGTGTTCCTTCCTTAAAAGCTCTTTTCTCTCCCCGACCCAGTTGGCCATTGTTAAGTTAGATTGATTCCCAGAGCTTGGGCCTGACTTGCTTCAGAGCAGATGATTTTGGAGGGGCAGTGGAAGACGAATCATGAGGCGTGTAGTAGAGTGAGCACGAGGTCGAAGCTGAGAATGTCTTGGGATCACCAACTGCTGGGCCTTTTCCTGCGTGTGAGTTTTCCCTACGGTGGAGTTCCTGCAGCGCTTTATTGAGTGGTCTTGTTTTCCTTTTTAGTTTCACCAATCCCACACTTAGACACACCTCTCAGTTGTAAGAATCTAAGTTTAATACATTTGATCAGAGCAGGGAAAATTCTTTGGTTTTTAATTTTAGGCATTTTTTTTGAAAATTATAAATAGACAAATTACAGTTTTACATATTTAAAAAGTACAAAACAATGTTATGATTTATGAATGCAATATGGAATAATTAGATCACACTAATTAATGCGTATTGCCTCAAATAATAATTTTCCCATAGTGAGAACATTTAAAATTCACTCTGATTTTGAATTTATGATATGCTATTTATTATATTTGCCATTCTGGGCAACACGGGAACATTCAGATTCTTAACTTGGATGTGCTGAGTGTGCATATGCAAGCTTAGGATGGAGGAAGAAACCTTTCTGAGCAGAATTAGAAAGAATGCTGTAGCTAAAGATTCAAAAATTAGGCTGCTTTGTAAAACTTGACAAGCCGATTTCAAAACTCACATGAAAATGTAAAGGACCCTGAATAGCCACAACAACTTTGAAAAATAGCAGAGCAGAGGTGGTGGCACAGCATGAAGCACGACGCGCTGTGAGGCCAACCCACATGGGAGGACTCCGAGTTTGTGTCCTGAGACTGCAGCGTGGCTGATTATCAGGAAGAACAAAAGAGCCATAAGCCGAGGTTGATATTACAGAATTTGGGGTGTTGCAGGATACTTCCCTTGCTCTGAGCTTTTCCAGTCTTATTTAGACTTAGACCATGCACACTGGGTTATCGCACTCTCCAGTCTGGAGTAAAGCGGAAAACTTCAAATTATGAGGGAAATATGACTTAAAAAAAGATTCATTGGCCACAAGTGACAGCTGTAAGCCCTGTCGTATGGAAAGAGACATTCTTTTCCTTAAAAGAAGCATAAAGCAGAGAAAAGAGTTTTTAAGTAAATAAAATGATCGATAACAAAAAAACATTGCAATAAGACTTGTTTCTGTACAGAACGTTGTTTAAGGATCCAGGAAATGATATATTCTTAATTTCTAACAATGCCAATGGTAATTTGTTTGTATCTATCTTATCCTTTCAGTAGCTCTTGACACTATTGATTCCTCTCCTCTTGTTGAAAATTACTCCTTTGGCTTCCATGATACTAAATATGCCTGCGTTCCCTTCTGTTCTTTAGCCGCTCTTTGTCTTTTTTGCCAATGCATTACCTTTTGCTTGGCCCTTAAGGTGTCACCTCCTTGAGACGCTTTCCTGGTGTATTTCCATATTCTCCCTTCAACAATCTCTTCCATTCTTTGACTTCAGTTACAACCTATGCACCCCTGACTCTCACATTTATAGCTTTGGGGGTGCAAACCTCTACCCCATATTTCGGACTCCTGAAATTCTCATTGGGTATTTGAAAGCTATCTCAAAACTCAATATATCATTTTCATCTTCCCACCCATAAACTTCAAGCCTCCTCCAGAGTTCATTGATTGATTTATTCATTAATTTATTTATTCATCAGCCAACAAATGGATCTGGAATGCCTAATGGATGCATAGGCCTGGGGCATGCAGCAGGACAAGACAGATAATGTTCCTGTTCCCATGAGCTTATGTTCTAGTGGATGAAGACAGGCAATAAAAAACAGACTTTGGATAGTGATTCTGTGTGCTGAAGAATAGAAATTGATGTGTCAGAGTAGGCCTAGGAGCTATTACGTTACCTGGTCAAGGAAACCTTGTTAAAGAGATGATATGTGGATGAGAAGTAAGTGAGAGGACAGAGCCACACATGTGGAGGGCTGGAGGAAAAACATTCCAGAAGAAGAGCAGCTTGGAGATTGGCCCTGGGGTAAGAAGGGCCTTGCTGTGCTTGAAGGCAGATAGGCCACTGCAGCTGAAACTATTTGAGCAGGAAGAGTGAAGATTGTGATAGAAATGGCATCAGAGACTGTCTAGAACTTTGGAGGCCAGGGCGAAAAATCCAGATTTTTCCAAATACATTGGAGTATTTAGAAATAAGAGATTTTAAATAAGGGAGAAAAGGATATGATTGTGTGTGTGTATATATATATACTACATATACTATATATATATATATATATATATACACACACACACACACACACACACACACATATATA
>NW_006159534.1:6616779-6682021 GCF_000334495.1 Tupaia belangeri chinensis | reverse complement strand
GACAGGAAGCGAGAAATCACCCCCTGGGGGAATGGCCACACTGCAATCCCTTCTCCTCCATTTTCTTCTCAGGATCTTGGGCACTCATGCATGCGTGCCTGGCGTGAGCCCAAGCCACTGGGTCTGGGACTTGAACTGCAGTCAACTACATGGGAGTCCAGTGACATAGCCATTATACCAACTGCTGGTCCTCTGATTTATATTTTTAAAAGGCATCTTGGGCCAGCAGGTGACATGATGGTTAAGGTGGCTAGATCCCACATGGCTATCTGCACAGTTCAAGTCCTGTATCCACTAGCTTGAAAATACAACAACAGAACACAAAGCACTGCCTGTATGTGTGTGCATGCCCCAAATCCGGAAAAGGAGGAATTGTCGCGTGATCATTTCCCACGGGAGATGCTTTCTCATTTTGCGCTCTCGCTGCCTCTGTCTCTCTATGGTGAGTGCTTGTGCCCTCTGATAAAAATGTTAAAAAAGACTTTTCTAGTGGCTGAGTGGAGAATGGATTCATTGGAGCAAGAGTGGCATCCGGGAGACCAGTTAGAATGCTTCTATGATGGTCGTCCAGGTAAAAGGTGGACCAGCCTAAGGATGACCACAGAGCAGACAGGGAGGAAGTGTTTGGGAGAGAGCTGAGTAAAAGAAGATGCAGAGATGGCTCTGGTTTTCGGATTAAGAAACAGATTCAGTGGCAGTGTCAATAGCTGAGCTGTGGGAGACTATAGGCATGGATGATGGGAGTAAGGGAAGTGCAGATTTGAGACTTCAGTTTCAGACTGCTTTTCAGATCTATTATGCGTTCAAGTGGAAAATGCCTATTAAACATAATAATTAGATGAGTATGTGGGACCAGCAGATGGCGTAATGGTTACGTTGCTGCACTCCCACGTGGTCGACTGCAGTTTGTGTCCCAGACCTGGTAGCTCAAAACTCACACCAGGCACATATGTGTGTGTGCCCCAAATCCCAAGGTGAGATTGTAGAAGAAAGGACTGCAGCGTCACCATTCCCCCAAGGGGTGATTTCTTGCTTTCTGTCTGTCTCTCTCTGCGGCAAGCATGCATGCCCTCTAGCAAAAATCTCTCTCTGGGGGAAAAAAAAAAAAAAGACACAAGTGTAGAATTCAGGGGAGATATGAGAGCTTGAGATACAAATTTGTGGAATATGTATACATATATTTTAAAATATATATAAATTTTAAGGCCATGAGGACAGATGAGACCACCTAGAAAGAACTCTTGGGATACTCCAGTGTTTATAAGCAGAGAAGAGAAGGAACAGTGAGCAAAGCACTTAGAGGCAGAACAAAGAGTGAAGGAGAGAAATCAGGAAAGTTGAATAATGGGAGTCAGTAGAGGAAACTGTTTCAAGGAAGAGGAGGACAATCATGTTAAACGTGGTTGAGATCTGGGGTAGTTAGGACTTTGCAGTTTCTGGCCAAGTGTTTCTCATTTCGTTTTAGTATCTGGAATACAGTTTCTCTTGATTTTGTTTTACATAGAAACCATGGGTATGAAATAGAATAGATTTTTTGGTTATAGGCTTCAGACCCCTTTTGGAAAGAATATAGAACTAAACCCAGCTACCTGGGTATTCCAGCTCCCTGTTCCCTGACGCTGCTGTGGATACTTGTAGTGGAGTGTTCTAAGAAAACCCCCACCCCTTGGGGCTTACATAAAAAGCTATTCTTTTCTCTTGCCTCAGCACTGCTGATTATTTGGGGCCACTCGCCCTCACGCAGTATCCCAGCATCACGCAGACTTTAGAACCAGCCGCCCCAGGGGAAAGAAAACTGTCAAGGCAGTGCTGAGCAGAAACTGTAAAAGCAGCACTGACGTGAATCTCTCTTGATGCTGAGTCGTCTTCAGCTGCATTCAGCTCTAGATCTTGTGAGAACAGCTCTACCGTCCGTTCCGTGACTGACTTCTCCTCTGGATTTTCTGCCTGGTACCATCTGAGTCATTTGGATCTAGGGACTTCCCATTCTACCTGGGAGGTACCCAAGGCCTGATCCTAAAGCCTGGTCTCTGTGTCTGGTCTCTGTATGTGATGGAATCCTGGCCCTCCTGACCCCCGACCCATTGCTCCTACCCGCTCCCGAGCCCTCTGCCTTTTACCCACTGCTGGACTCCCCACACTGGCTTGCTTCTTTAGATGCCCTCTTCTTTCTGATTGCTAGACTTTCTCTTTTCCTGGACCTGGTGGCTTAAAAAAAGATGTCAGGCCTGTGTGTGTGTGTGTGTGTGCGCGCGTGCGCGCGCACATCCAAAATCCCAAAAGGAGAAATGGAGAAGGGATTGTGATGTGACCATCCTTTATGGGGAGTGCTTTCTTACTTTCCCTTTCTGTCTCTGCAGTGAGCACACATACCCTCTAGTAAATAAAATTAAATGAACTAATTTTCAAAAAGGAAGAAATCTACAGATATTCCATGAAGTATAGCCTCTGCCTTTGAGGGCATGTTTTAAATATAATCATCACAGATGCTCTTTCTAGTCTGTGAATTCAGCTAATGGCATCAAAAGTGGCTCCTCTTTGATGTGACCCAGGTACTCTGTTTCACTGGACTCTGGTGGTAACAAAACATTGCTATTAAAATATTCCAGTCGGGACCAACAGATGGCATAATGGTTATGGCACTGGACTCCCATAATTCACCATGGTTTGAGTCCTGGACCCGGTGGCTTAAACTCACACTGGGCACGTCTGTGTGTGCATGCCCCAAATCCTGAGAGCAGAATAGAGGAGAAGGGATTGTGATGTGGCCATCCCCCTGGGGGTAATTTCTCACTTTCTGTCTGTCTCTGTCTCTCTCTCTCTAGCGAGTGCATGAACCCTACAGCAAAAATCTCTCTCTCTCTCAAAAAATAATTCAGTTGTAAGACTCCAGCTAAAATATTGAAGACTCCAGTTCTTAGCATAAAGATTGACAGACAAGAAGGTCTATGCTAGTGCCCTGCAATTACTCCTTTCTGCTTAATCTTGTTTAATTGAAGCATATGAATATTTTTCCCCACAGAAGGGGCATATTGAAAATATTTAAATTTTTCCAGTCGTGCTGTGATCTTCACAGATGATTGGAACATTGCTCAGGCACAAACCATCTCATCCCACCACCCCCACAATTTGTCAGCTGTTTAACCTAGCATAGTTTATTTTTCATGACCAGTAGAAATGACCGTGCTAAAATGTTTTATGAGGGAGTAAAAATAAAATAGAATTATGGTTCTGATTTTTAAAATACTCTCCTTTTCTTTCCTATTAATCAGTCTGCAATGTATAAATGTATCTTAACCTTTGTTTCAACTATGTTATTTTTAACATTGGGAAAACAGGAAAGACATTTAAAACTAGAAGTCTTATTTTGTAAAACTGAAAGCATGCCATGAGCTTCAGTAGAACAGGCTATCCTGCCACAAAGTGGAATCTCAGGGATGCTTTAGCATTTGTCAGGGTTTCGATGCTCCTATACACGTGGCCTTCGTCCTTTATAGAGGCGAATAGCCAAGAAATGTAATACACCATCTATTCAGATCGATCCCCAGCTGAAGCCTGGAGACCACGTCATGTGCCCAACTACCAAGCATTTAGAAAGAAAGGAACGCTGAGACCATGTCCAAAGAGCTCGTGCCACTGAAAATTGCACTTTTCCATGAGAAATAAAATGCCTTGAAACCATGGGCTGAGATTGTGTGGGCTCTCAGACATATTTGTTTGTCACAGTGAAAAAACGTCTGAGAAGGTCACATTTATAACCCTGTGGTCCTTGGGCTGGCAGGATCTGACCTGGCTGACTGTACAGTTTCAGTCTCAAGCTGCTGGGTGGGTGTATGTGCACGCGCAAAACCTCAAGGGAAAGGAGGGACGGAGAAGGGGTTGTGGCATGGCCGTTACTCGTGGGGCTGCTTTCTCACTTTCTCTTTGTCTCTCTGTCTCTTTCCCGTGATCAGAGCTCGTTCTATAGAGTGTGGCCTCTATGCTAGAATTTCCTTTATTCCCAGACTCACACAGACACTCTTTTTCAGAGGTGAGTATAGTAAGTGATGCGTTGGTCTCGTGATGGTCCTTTCTAAGGTTTTCATCTGTAGTTGTTCTTTTTTTTTGAACAATAGAGAGGTAAATATGTCATCTTTTTTTATTTTTAAGAGAAATTTTTGCAATAGGGTGTGTGCACTTGCCGGAGAGACAGAGAGACACAGAGAGATAGCGAGAAATCACACCCCAGGGGGGGTGATCTTTTAACTCTACATTGCTGATAAGGATTTACTTAGGAATTGTGTGATATCAGCTGATTGACCAGAGTAACAGTGACTTTGGTCAATTGCACAAAACCATCCTGGCCACCTCTACCGCTCATCTGTTTATGGTCTGCTGGCTAGGTGGGAGGTGTCCCATCAGGAATGGTTCATCTTGTAGTGGGGCTCACTTTATTGGCAATGCATCCCAGTAGCTACGAATCATAGTTATGGTTTACACGTTTTTATGTTAAGAAAGTGGGATGTGTGTCTGACAAGTGTCATCGTACTGTTAGTGACAAGGGGGCACAGATTTGTGAATCTCTGTGTCTTGGTGGAGGATTGACTACAGGGAGCTCCTGTCTGCCAACTCAGGTCATTGCCTGAATTTTCCATTCTAGAAGATGAATTCTTTCCCAGGAGGCCCTGTAGAAGAAATGCCTGTGGTCCCTGTCCCATCAGTTTCCTTGATAATACCAGACAAGTCTGAATCCTCATGGTGGGCACAGACCAGACTCAAGTTGACATCTCTGCAGTGGGTACTCTTAGGTCACTCATTTAGGATCACTCCATGGCTTTGTGTGTATGTTGGGGTGTGTGTGTGTGTGTGTGTGTATAAGTGTGTTGGGGTGTGCGTGTGATATATTTTATGGCAGAAAGTAATATTAAGTCATCAGAAAAGTCATGACATATTTTCCTATGTTTTTCTGTGCAAAAATGAGTCATGACTTTTCAAACGACCGAATAGTATTTATATAGTTTAGTGAGAATATATACAGCAGTGTTTTATAAAATGACTTTGGACAAATATGATATTGATGCCTCCCCATTCTCATTTGATGAACTGTACATGCTCCTGCCACCATCTTCTGCCTTTTGTATCAGCCACAGCCAGGGTTCTGTTTCCTTCCTGGTGTTGTAGATACGGTGGTGTGTTCTCCCCACCCCCAGCCTCTCATCCCCTCTTCCCTGAGAGTTTTCACTTAATACGAAATTGTTCCCATCAGCCAATATGAACATCCTATTTAATTTTTCTATCGTTACAATCCCCACCCCCTTGCCACTCATATCACTCTCCAGCTTTCCTCTCACTTCTCTCCTTTAAAACAAAAACTCCTTATGAGAGTCATTGATAGTCTGTCTCTACTTTCTCTCTTGAACCTGCTCCAGTAAAGCTTTGACCCGCCTTCTCCACTGTTACAGCACTTGTCAGCCTCCTGAAGGACCCTGGAGTTGCCAGATTCTGTGATCAAGCATTAGTTTTCATTTTCCCTAACATGTTGGCAGTATCTGATGGAGTAAAAGGTGTTCCTCCTTCATGAAAAACCCTCTTACCTTTGGACTACCTTCTCAGGCTCCATCTCCTGGACCCTGCACACTGGAAAACCCACCCCGTACTCTGATCTCTAACTTCCTCTCTCACAATGTGCCTGAATTTAATGAATCCCCAAGTAAATCTCTATAGCTTAGACTTCTCTGGGGATAGAAGACTCATGAATCCAACCCCAAAGACATTTTTTATATGTGCTAATTATAAAAAGCAGCTGCCCCTTTTCTCTAGCACTTGACTGCCATCTTCTGGAAACTCTTCAGAGTAAACAGACTCCCAGCAGGTGCTGTGAATGGGAATGCCTCTTCCACAGTGATGTAGTCCTCAACTCTTGACAGCAGTTCCAGTGCACCACTGGGGTGGGTGTGTGTTCTAGGCCTCTTAAGCTTAATAGGTTCCCAATCAAACTCCTGATTTCCAACCCCATCCCATCCCATCCCATCTTGTTTCCTTCTGTCTTTTTTTCTCAGAATTCTTTGGTTGTCGAGCTTAAACTACTTGAAGTTAACCTTGATGTTTCTTTTCCTCACACTCCAGCTTCAATCCATCAGCAAATACTATTGATTTTTTTCCCCAAATATATTATCATTTTGACCAAGCTTGGTCGTGCCGTTGGTAGCAATCCGAATGGTGGTGCTGGAAGCCACATGGCTGAGCCACATGGCTGACCCACGTGCTCAGATCCCTGGGTCGGCTTGAAAATTCTTGTCACATGTGTGTGCCCCAAATCCCGACACACTGAAGAGCTGGGGAAAGGTGATTGGGGTGTGATGAGACCTTGTCAAGGGAGCTTCCCTCTCTCTCTCTCTGTCTCTCTCTCTCTCGCATGCGTGTCTACACTTTCCATCATGAATAAAATAAACTAAAAAATCCTTCAGAAATATATTAGAATCTAACCACTTTTCACTAATCCAGTCTTGCCACTCTGGTCTAAACTCTGTTACAATTTCTCACCTGGGTTATTCTAACCACAAACTTCTCTCTAGCTTGCCATTGCTGGTCTTCAACACAGCAGCCAGGTATTTGTTTCAAGCATGGGTCGCATCATGTTGTCCCTCTTCCCCCAAAAACTCTTCAAAAGGTCTACAACTCACTCAAAGTAAAAATCAAAATCAGCAACCTTAAAGGAGCTCACAGGTATCCAAAATTCAGGTGTGTACCACAGCTCTAGCTGCGAGAGAGGACCTACTGCCAACCGCTCCATGCTCTAGCCTCCTCCGCCTAGCCGCTCTTCTGACACGCTGCGCATGCGCCTGTTCACATCCTACCCGGTTGTACGTTCGGTGCGGTTTCTTCTCTCCCTTTCTTGAGTCTTTGCTCAAATGTCACTTTATCATATCAGAGAAGCCGCCTTCAAACACACCAAATAACAAGGCAGTTCCCTGCCCCCCAGAGCATTTAATATCTCCTTACAGTTTAATTTTCTCCAGAGCATCTGACACACACACACACACACACACACACACACACACACACTGCTTACTCTCACACATTCTTAGAATATAAGCTTTGTGAGGTTGGGAATTTATTTCCCCCCCTCTGCTATACTTCAATTTTAGCATCAGTGTAGGACCAGTAGCAAGAGATCAATAACTATTAGTAGAATAATAAACAAATGAGGACATTCCTAAATCTCTTTTGTGGCAACCCCCATTTTAAAAAGACTCAAAGATACGAGATGATCTTGTACAATTATAATCTGTCAATTCCAAGACACAATCATTTTCCAGTGCCCAGGGACTAATTTAAATATAATTTGAAAATGGTTTCTACAACCTTCTGGAAGGGCCTTAGTGCCTACAAAGAAAGCAAATAGGTGCCATCTAGTGGCAAGAAAAAGAAATGAACATTTGTGCTACTTGAGTATATTTAACTTATTAGTAACAATCTAAACTGAAGTCCCTGGGGCCAGTGGGTGGCATGGTGGTTAGGCTGCTGGAACTCCCATATGCCTATGGTTTGAGACCTGGACCTGGAGGCTTGCAGTCTATGCATGTCCAGAATCCCAGGAGAATGGAGGAGAAGGTGTTACAGCCTGGCCAGCATCCCGGGGAGTAATTTCTTGCTTTTTGTCTGTCTTTCCAGTGAATGCACGTACCCTATAACTCTAAGCCCTCCCATCCCCCAAGATAAAAAACCTATAGTTCCTGATCCAGAAGCTTCTGCTTCAGCCTTCCACAGGCACAACCACCATGCCCAACCTGTTTGGGTTGGGCCTGAAATAGAATCTGGGTCTCCCGTGTGGCCTTAGCCACTATGCCATGATGCCCTCCAGGTTGTGCCTCTGTGGCTGGGCCTCTGACTCGCTTTTCACTTAGCAATGTCCCCCCCCCTCCCTAGAATCTGACTTCTTTCGATCCTCTTTGCTTTTCTTATTGTTTTGTCCCTCTCTTACATTTAAACTGGTCTCATAGTACTGTCCTAGGCCTGGGTGTATAATACAATGAAGTCTCTAGTTTCTGGGAATTTATATTCCAGTGAAAGTAGTATCTATGGTGGCGAAGTGGGAAAACACGCCAAATGATGCAGCAGTCTCTTCAGGCCAGATTTCTTTGCTTTCTTTCCCTTCCCTTTCTTTCTCCCTCTCTTCCTTTCTCTTTCTTTTTCTCTTTCTCTTTGTCTCTCCTCTACCTCTCTTATTTCCTCTCTTCCTTCTTTTGTTGTTCATAAAAACATCTTTTATTTTTTGAAAAAAGCTATGTTAACCATGGATTATTTTGTAAGCACACTGGCTGTTTGGTTTCAGGCTAACAAGCATGTGGAAAAATCAGGAATCCAGATCTAGACTGTGGAAATATTGGGTTGTCAGAAAAGTCATGATGTGTTTTTCTATACAAAAAGGCATCATGACTTTTTGGACAACCCAATACATCATGTCTTCAGTGTCATTAATATAAGTATATGGCTTTCATAACTCATATCATTATACTTACAGGGCTTTCAGCATTGCTTTAAAGAAATATTGTCTCTCTCTTCTTAAAGCTTATTTATTTCTTCCATAAGAGACAGTCATAGGAAGACAGGCACTCCCAATAGGGTGTGTACTCCCTGATCCATCCCCAGCTCACCAGGATCTTGGGTACACACGTGTGTGCCTGGCATGTATATGGAGACCTTGGACCATGAACTAAGGACCTTCCTATATGACTTCAGCATCATGGAGCATTGCATTATCTCTGTGTCTTTAGAGCAGATTTCTGAAGTCTGTTTAGCCGTTGTTCTGTACGGTTCTAGCACCAGAGGAATGAGCTTGCAGAAGAGTTAGCTTGCTGTTTTACAAAACATGGCTCATATCACTTATATGAAGAAATTAAGAAAAATAGTCATGTCCCTGCAAATTGATGGGGGAGACAGAGCTCGAGTATGTCTGTCAGTCTCATATTTGAAAAGTTAGATCATATCAGTTATTTGGTAAATTAAACCATTTAATTAGTCCACTTACAGAGTTTGTGATCTTTTTAGTCCCAAGTAGCTGGGATGAGGCTGGAAAATCTTTGTCTGCCCCCAGAATCTTTTCCTGCTCTAGTCTGTTCCCACCAATGATTAGACAAGTAAGAGACAGTGGTGAGACAGACCCAAGAAGGAGAAGAATCCTGGGTGCTGAAACTCAGAATAGTTCCTGGCCATTTCCCATAGAAGACAACTTAATCCGAATAGCTCTGGAGGCCAAAAGTTAGACCATGGAATATGACAAGAAAGCAGATTTCATACTAGTATAAAGAAACATTTTCTAAGAAGCATTTTTTTCCCCCCAAATGTCAAAGCCTTGGTTCTTCTCAGTGCATAGGTCCAAGCAGAAGCTGGATGAAAAAGTAAAGAGATTTATTGATGCTATTAAGATCCTCTGATTCTCTGAAAGGCTTTTCTATATTTTTGTGCGTGTGAAAATCTTCCCTGCTATTTAATTCTCTGTTCATATCCCACTTCCTTTTTTAGAACTGCAGCTTGAAGCCTCCTCTGCTATTAATATTTCCATCTTTTCTATCATTTTAAGTATGGATCAGTGCTTTAGCTCTTGCTATGTTAACTTTTCTTTTTTCCCTTTGTGATATGTTTTTTAGTTCCTTATTGATGCTAAACTACTTGAAGTCAGGGGACAACATCTTATCTGTCTCCCCACTGGCCTTGCCATTTAATCTTCATGGATTGAGATGGAGTGTTTGTGGTGGGGCATTGTAGACAGGCTACCACTAATTGCCTTGACTGGCATCTAAGCCCAAGATAGTTAGCCTTAGTCTAAGTTTGGTGGAGCAGCTCTTCAGTCAGATATCAGAGAAAGTGAAATTTTGGTTAATATTTCCTCCCTGTTAAGATTGCAATCAATTTTTAGAGTCAATAGCACTGGCTTCTGCTTTGAGGGGTGGTGGTTTCAATATGCCTGATATCTCTGGAAGTAGACAGAGAAATAGTATAACATTTCATAGGAGGCTACTGAAATTTTTAAAAAGACTGATTTTTTTTGTCATTCATGTACTTTAAATATTAAATATTTTATAATTTTCTTCTCCTTGCTTTTTTTTTTTTTTTTTGAGAGAAATATTTTTGCTGTGAGGCATGTGCACTTGCCAGAGAGACAGAAAGTGAGAAATCATCTCTCGGGGGTATAGCCACACTGCAATCCCTTCATCCCTTCTCTGTTCTCCTCTCGCGATTGTGGGCACACACACACGTGTGCCTGGAATGAGTTTTAAGTCACCGGGTCTGGGACTGGAACGATGGTAGACTATGTGGGAGTCTAGAGACGCAACGATTACATCATCTGCTGGCCCCACTACTGATTTTTTAAAGATTACAAATAAATATTTTCTTTGGTGTAACACTTTTTTTTTCCTTGAGAAAAATGTCTTCAATTACACAAGTTGATGTGATACTCAGAATTATAAAATTTTAAGCTAACACATTCCATATTATATCTTTTTAAACAATCAAGCAGATTTTGTTTCTAAATATCTTTCCATCAGAAGATAAATGAAACTTGAAAAAGTTCATGGAAAAATGGAATTAAAAATCTGAGTTTATATTGGTGCAAAAATGATTTGACATTTACAGTTTTTCATAATATATATTTTCTATAAACATTTTGAAGACCTCTGGTATTTATATCTTAACATTTTATCTTAATAAAACATTGATATTAAAAAGGGAATCCTAGCAGGATTGAGAGGTAGACTTCACATGTACTCTTGATCTAGTTTCTTTGACAATCAGGTTTGTTTTTATCGCTTGTACAGTCAGAATTCTCTCTTTCTCTCTCTCTCTCTTTCTCTCTCTCTCTCTTTTTTTTTTTTTTTTTTTTTTTGAGAAGTTTTTGCTATAGAGTACATGTGCTCGTCAGAAAGACAAAGAGAGACAGAAAACAAGAAATCACCCCCCAGGAAGGATGGCTATGCCACAATCCCTGCTCCTCCATTCTTCTGTTGGGCTCTTGGGTACATACACATGCATGCACACACACCTGGCGTGAGTTTAAGCCACTGGGTTGGGACTCGAACCATGGTCAACTACATGGAAGTCCAGCAACATAGCCATTATGCCAACTGCTGGTTCCAAAATTCTCTTTAAATTATTTAATAGGCTATGTGGGCTGGGGGCTTTTTATAGTACTTAATTGCCTATGTGAACATTGGCAAATATAGTATCCATAGCATTTGCCTAATATTTTCAAACATCATCTATGACTTCTAGTAATTGCTGTGTTCTCATTATGCTGGGTGAGGAGACAACATTGGCTACTTTGACTTAAAGAAACATTATTCCTTATGATTGTGTCAAAAACACATGAATTTAGATTGTGCTAATTTGTCTTTTATAGAATATGGTGAATTTCTGCATTGCAAAGGAAAAAAATTTACAGATTTTGATGAAATTCGCCATGAGATTGAAGCAGAAACAGATCGAGTGACTGGAGTGAATAAAGGCATTTCCTCCATACCCATTAACTTACGAGTCTATTCCCCACATGGTAAGTACAATAATAGAATTCCAAATTCTTCTATTTTTGTTTACTCCATTAATTAACGTATGTTATTTGTACAGGAGATAATGTTTCGATATTGCCATGAATGGTATGGTTCAAAAAGCTCATAGGATATTTGTGGGAGTGGCAAAAGGAGATGACTTTAAAAATAAAAATGGAGTTATCTAAAAATTTCTTTTATTTTTATTATAAACCTTTATGATCTGAAAGAGGTATGCCCCAAAGTTTATATCTTTCATATCTTCAGTTTATGCAGAAATCTTAGCAGTACACAGTGCTATGATCGAGCCTTTCTCTATTGGGTTTTCTTGTGGCCTTACATATTCCTGTTTATTTCCTTCCTGAAAAAATTCGCTGTGATTCCCACCCCTCTGGATTATCAGCAGATTGCTGTAAATTAGATAACCAAGTCATAACATGTGACGGGCAACAGCCTTTTTTCTGACTAAGTTTTATTTTTTTAATTAAAAAAAATTTTTTTTAAAGTTTTTGTCTTAGTGTGCATGTGCTTGCTGGGGGGAAAGGAAGACAGAGACTATGAGAGGGAAAGTGAGAAGTCACACCCCCACCCCCATGAGGGGATGGCCACACCACAGTCACTTCTCTTCCATTCTCCTCCTGAGATCTTGGGCATGCATGCACATGCCCCTGGTGTGAGTTTCAAGTCTCTGGGTTTGGGACTCAAACTGTGGTTGGCCATGTGTGAATCCAGTGACGTAACCACTACCCCATCTGCTAGTCTCCTGACTAAATTTTTAGTGGGGCAGTTTTTCATTTCTAATCCTTTGTCCAACTCTGTTGCCTTTAAAACAGAGCCCAAATGACATGAATCTAGCTGACTTCGTAGGAAGGCTTGGTGCCAATACTGCTATATACAGAGAAGATGGTAGTCAGTGGGGCTGGTGTCATGTTGTCAATGACTGTGTGTGAGACCACTCAGTAAACTTGGGGCACCAGGAATGGCTAACAGCGTTCCAGTAGGCTACCCCTCTGTAAATAACATGTGCCACTTTGAAAGGCAGGGCAAACCTTACTCTGAGACTTTTCATGCCATTTGAAGGCAGCGTTCAAGACTGGCAGACAACATATGCATTTATTATTCTGTGTTTTAGTTATAACTTCCTAGTTATGAATCTGATAGTTTTCTGAGCAAGCTGTTAGGCATGCATTTCATTGCCTTTGAAATTATGCTAAGATGATCATTTGGCATCACACGATCATACCATAAAAATAAAGCTAGCAACCCCATTTTGTACTTTTCCCTTTTATTCCAAACACTCGGAGTTGTTCAGTCATACAAGACATAAAGCAGAGCTAAATGACAGGTGATTTTGCGTTGTTGATGTCTTCTGGCATTTAAGGTGTAAATAGGAGTCTTTTATTCTTTCCACACAGTGTTAAATCTAACCCTTATTGACCTACCTGGGATAACCAAGGTGCCCGTGGGCGACCAGCCGCCAGACATTGAGTATCAGATCAGAGAGATGATCATGCAGTTCATCACAAGGGAGAACTGCCTGATTTTGGCTGTGACCCCAGCTAACACTGATCTCGCAAACTCAGATGCACTGAAGTTGGCTAAAGAAGTCGATCCTCAGGGTGAGTATGTGACCCTTAAGGGGAGAGAGAATTAGTTTAAAATCTTAAGCATTTGGGTATATTTAAAGGTAACACAGATGCTTGGGATTTTATTTCAGTATGAATAAAATAAACCATTATTTTTGTTGTTTCAAGCTTTTGTATTTAAAATGGCAAAGGAAAAGAATAGCTAGGCAATATAGTAAAAAACACATGTAAATAAATGTAAAATTAACTGAGATCTAAGAAAACAGTCATTTCTGAGCCTCATGGGCTTCTTATTTTGAAAAAATCAGTAAAACAAACTTCTCATATAGCAGAATCCAGTCTACTTGGTTACTATGAGTTACCTGAATATATTCCCAGGAAAATAGCTTTCTGTTTTTTGTTCTGTTTCTTTAAAATAGGAGGCTCTTGGGGCCAACAATTGGCATAGTGGTTGTGTTGCTGGACTCCCACATGACTGACTGTAGTTTGAATCTTGCACCGAGCAGCTTGAAATTCACACTGTGTTCATGTGCTTGTGTCCCCAAAATCCCAGAAGGAGAATGAAAGAGAAGGGATTGTGGTGTGGCCATCCCCTTAGGGGAGTGATTTCTCACTTTCCCTCTCACTGTCTTTCTCTCTTTTTCTCTGGTGAGCACATGCTCCCTAAGGCAAAAACCTCTCATAAAAACAAAACAGAACAAAAAACAAAATAAAACTCTTTTCATATGTGTAAAATATTTAGATTATAATAATCTGAGATAAATATCATAAAAATAGGAATTGATCTGTTTTTGGCATTTTAGAATCCAGAAAATTCCTTCCTTTATGGTGGTTTTACTTTTTTCCTTCTCTGGGTCGAGTAATAACTGGTCCTTAGAGAGACCCTAGGGATGAGGCTCGATGTGAATCTATGAAGTGATTATGGACTGGCTGTCACCGATGTGTCCTGTCACTATGGTGCAATGCATTGTCTGCAATTCTAGATTGTATTATTTTCTTAATAATCAGTCACTCCCAGATTTCTGATTTCTTGATCTGAAAATCTTATTAACATCTATAACTCCTGAATTAATCCTAGCTTTAAAAAAAAAACTCTTCTGTCATCCATTTCTTTGTTTCCTTGTGTTACTTTTTGTAAGATTTACTTAATTTTACCAAGTGCTCTTCTACTTCCGATGTCATTTTAAAACCTCTAACAGCATTTTTTTTACATTGTGAATGTCATTTTTTAAAAATCTTAGTTTTGCTATAGGATATGTGCACTTAGCAGATAGAGAGAGGGAATGTGAGAAATCACCCCCACCTCCATCCCTGGAGGCAGGTGGATGGCCATGCTGCAATCCCTTTTCCTCCAATCTCCTCTCAGGATTTTGGGCATACACACACTCATTTGCACCTAGCATGATTTTCAAGCCACTGGGTCTGGAACTCAAACTGTGCTCCCAGCCATGTGGGATCTAGCTCCTTAACCTCCACGTGAGTGCTATTTTTATTTTTTTTTTAAAACATCATCTTGTTTTTGGTTTCACAAGTACAATATCTTTTCTAAGAGCTATATGAGAGCTCTTATATGCTTTGCTTTTGTGATCTACATAGTCTCTAAGTCTATTTTATTCTTGTTCTTTTGGTCTGTCTTTGGCATTAGAAACCTTTTCAAATGCTTGATGACTTTTGCTACTTGTTCATATTAAAATAGAACACTAAAAATGGATAGATGTGTATGAATGAGATTGATTGACTAAGGGATTTTGCATTGGGTAATTGGGCTGAGACCTGGCCATTTCGTTAGGAGACATCCTCAGCTGTTAGATTCTATGCATGTTTTTTTCTTGAGCTGATCTGGTGTAAGCCTCATTTCCGGTGTTATTGGAGTCAAGAGAAAGAATGGAGCTGGTTGAGGATCTAGAGTGGGGGCAGGGTTCTTACTATGTAGTATATACATTTTAAATTAATCCCTCTGCTGTCATAATGGCATTCTTAAGGATCTCCTGGAGTTCAAAGTCATTCTGGTTCAAACTTTTCTGAAAATGAATTTCCTGTACTCTGATAAAATAAATGAAAAAGGGTAGCTGTGTGGTTGTGAAAGATGGGGGTAAGGTTTTGGCCATCTACCAGTGTCTATCTAGGCTGTCAACCAGTTCTGGTTTAGTTCCTCCTGCCCCTTCACCTTGTATGCTCCAATTCTGGAGCCTTTCCAGAGTTCCTCAGTAGTAATTGATTTACTTCTTGGTTTCCTTCAACATCTGTGACTAAGACTTGGAACAAGGCAGATGGAGGCTACAGATGACTAGGTGAGGGTCATCACCAACACACTCTCTCCAGAATCAGTGACTTGAAGAAACTAGATTATACATTGGGATTGGAATCTGGTTATAAAAATGATGGTAAACCACTGCTGTCTTCACAGCCTTCTTATCCCAGGAGGCTGAACCATGGTTTTCTGATTGGGCAGATATAGGCCTTCCATCAGTAAATTATTTTGGATGCAGCATAGGTACATTCTTAAAAAAAATCCACACATGATTCAGCTGAAGCTTCATGGAGAAGTAAAAACGATATCACTCACTTCCTAATCCCCTTTTTGTTCTACTGTGTTTCTTCTTCCTTGAAATTGTTTTTCTCAAATAGATTCTCCTCATAGGTGGCAAGATGGTGGCAATTGTAACACAGTATGTTGCTCCTGCTTCACATTATTGCCACTTCAAATTTAGTATAAGAAAAGCCAGTGGAGGGACCAGCAATTGGCAGAATGGCTATGTTCTTGGATTCCCATGTAGTCGACAGCGATTCAAGTCCTGGACCCAGTAGCTTAAACTCACACCAGGTTCATGTGTGTGTGTGCCCAGGATCCCAAGAGGAGAATGGAGGAGAAGGGATTGCAGAGTGGTCATCCCCCCCTGGGAAGTGATTTCTCACTTTCTATCTCTCTGTCTCTCTCTGTCTTTCTGGTGAGCATACTTGCCCTATAGCAAAAACCTCTCAAAAAAAAAAAAAAAAAGGCCAGTCGAGAATATTTTATTCACATAGGGTATGACTTTTTAAGAAATAAAATCTAAACTAAATATTGCCAAGCCGTTGTATTCTGTAGAGTATCAGAATTCATTATCATTTTTTTCTTTGTTTTATTCATGGTAGAGTGTGTGTGTGTGAGAGAGAGAGAGAGACTAATCTGATCCTTGATATGTCTGCTAATGCCATGATCTCCTTCCTCTAGCCATCAGGATCTTGGGCATGCATAGAGTGTTTTAGGTTAGCTGGGGTGGGGACACAAACCATAGTAAGCCATATGGCTTCCAAGCACTCCAGTCCAGTACACTATAGACTGTGCCAATAGACTGAACCTTCAGTTCTTTTTTTTTTCTTTAAGGAAGAATTATTTATTTTATTTTATTTATTATTATTATTTTAAAATTTTCTGTAGGGCACATGCACTCACCAGAGAAGAGAGAGAAAAAGTGACAGACAGACAGACAGGAAAAAGTAAGAAAGCAAGTCACCAGGTGTGAGGCTCAAACCACAGTCGGCCACGTGGGAGTCCAGCACCTTAACCACCTCACCACCTGCTGGCCCCACAATTCATCCTTAAGATTGATTAAATGTATGTTATGTTTTACTTCTCTTATATAGATAGGGAACATTAATGAACAATGACTATATCTCATTCTTCAGGCTCTTCAAAAGATTCATCTGTAGCTTAAAGTAATACTTCTCTTATGATGGCAGATTATTAGATGAAAGCCATTAATGTTGGTGGAGGGAGACATTAGTTTATCAGAAGTATATCCATCTCCATCATTTCAGTGTGGTATTTACAGTGTGATGTTGCAGCGTGAATGAAATATAGCATTAACTTTTAGTCATTGGTGTATAATTACAAATCTGTGTCTAGAAAATTAAATGAGAACCTTCTGTTATTGTTGCAATTATAGAGCCCTGGCTTGTTTGTGAATTTGTTTTTGCTAGGTGACACTTAGAAATTGCCATGTGAACGTTTACAAATTTACCCAAAATGAATGAACCTCATTTATTGAGAATTATTAAGTTGTTTCTCTATCATAGATAAACCTTACTTACCACTTAAAAATATCTTGTATATGGTTTTCATACTTTGAAACTTTGGTACACTACTTAGGTATAAACAGAAAATATTTAATTCTACTCCGTGTTACCTCCTTTTCTAATGACTCCTGGATGGTGATTGGTAAGGATGAATCCACTGTCTAAAGGTTCTTATTAAGTATGGTTCTCAGATTAATTACTAAAAATTCTTTGCTAGTCTCAGAGGTTATTTATTTATTTTTATTTATTTTTTTATCCCAGTTTCAATTCTTAAACTCCAGAGCATTATCACACTTAAAAACCCTGGGAATTATCTGAAGAGTTTAGATTGTGACCAGGTCTCCTCCAGAGATCTACTCTGATGCACTGCTCTCCTGAGGCTTAAGCTGGTCCTGGAAATCAGTGTGGTTCTAAAGAAAGAGGGTGAATTATTGCCCAAATTAATAGGGTTCACATTGTGTGTCATCATTAGTGGTAGAAAAAAAGAAAAAAGAAAAAGAAAGAAAGGAATTGTAGACTCAAATCAGAACCCAGTGAACTTCAGGTTAGAATATGGTATATGATATATCAATATTTAGGGAAGACAGATAGGTATCTTCATGTATTTCTTTATATCAAAAATAGTGGGTTTTTGTTTGTTTGTTTGTTTTAAGATTTTAGCCATAGGAGGAGTGCACTCACCAGAAAAAGACAAAAGACAGTGAGAGGGAAAGTGATAAAATCACCCCACTGAATTTTTGACTTGTTAATTTTCATTTCCAGAATTTCTATTTTTTGTTTTTGTTTTTAAGCTGTTTTGCCATAGGGCCTGTGTGCTCACTGAAGAGAAAGACAGACAGAAGGAAAGTGAGAAGTCACCCCCCATTGGGGATGGCCACACTACAATCCTTTCTCCTTTCTTTTCCTTTTGGGATTTTGGACATGCATGCACACATGTCCAGTGTGATTTTCAAGTCACCGAGTCTGGTACTCAAACCACAGTCAGCCATGTAGGAGTTCAGTGCTTTAACTATCATACCACCTGCTGGCCCCTCTATTTGATTCCTTTTAAAAAATAATCCGGGGACCAGCAGTTGGCATAATGGCTCTGTCAATGGACTCCCATGTAGTCGATCGCCGTTCGAGTCTCAGACCCTATGGCTTAAATTCATGCTGGGTGCTTGTGCGTGCATGCTCAGGATCCCAAGAGGAGAATGGAGGAGAAGGGATTGCGGCATGGCCATCCCCCCTGGAGGGGGGGCGATTTCTCACTTTCTGTCTCTCTGTCTCTCTCTGTCTTTCTGGCGAGTGCATGCATCCCATAGCAAAAACCTCTCAAAAAAAATATATATATATAAGTTTTGGGGACCAGCAGGTGGCATGGTGGTTAAGGCACTAGACACTCCCACATAACCGACCATGGTTCCAATTCTGGACCTGGTGGCTTGCTTTCTCACTTTCTCTCTTTCTCTTTCTGTCTCTTTATATCTCTCTGGTCAAATTAAAATAAATGAATGAATAAATAAAATTAAATCTTCTGAAAAAAGAAAATAGTTAAAAAAAATAATCTGTTTCTGGCTCCCTTCACACAGCACCTAACTGTTGTGCTATGGGGTTGACCCTACTTGGTGTTTATTTTACTCGTTTTTTGAAATTATTTTCTTAGTAGTTGCCCTAGAATTACAATTAATATCTTACTACTCATAACAATCTAGTTTGAAACAGTACCAACTTAATTTCAGTAGTACACAAAATTTTGCTCCTATGTGGTTTTACTTTTTCCTCATTTTTCTATGTATTATTATCATTCAAATACTATCTTTATACATTACATTCCCATCAAAAAAGATAGGTAATTATTGGTTTATGTGATTATCTTTTAAATAGGAAAAGAAAAAGTTACATTTAAGTAAAATATACTTATATTGTCTATTATACTTATGTAATTACCTTATTAATGGTCTTTATTTTTATGTGTAGAGTCCAGTTTCTATCTAGCATTCTTTCATTTCTGTCTGAAGGACTCCCTTAGTATTTTTTGTAGGACAAGACTGCTAGTAAGGAATTATCTCCATTTTTGTTTATCTGTAAATGTCTCAATTCTTCTTTAATTTAAAAATTTTCTTTCATTACTTGTGTATGTTATCCCATTGTCTGACATTCATGGCCAAAATTCAACTGTTTAATTCATTGAGGATTTTTGAACATGATGAATCTTTTCTCTCTTGTTTCTTCAAGAGTTTCTCTTTCTGTTTTGACAGTTTAATTATAATGTGGGTAGATGTAGATATTATTGAACTTATTCCACTTTGAGCTTGTTAAACTTCTTGGATAGGTAGATTGATACTTTTCATCAAATTTGGGAAAGTTTAAGCCATTATTTCTTTTTTCTCCCTTTAACAGCTTCTATGATTTTATACTGACATTTAATCATTATACAGCTCCATAATACATAATATATTTTTTCAAAGTATGCATGCAGTATGTGACTATCAAATCAAGGATATTGCCATTATATCATTTTCAATAGATAATTTTATATTCTTATGTCTTGTTAAGCATTTCTTCTCTTCACCTCTCCTACCCATCCACTCCTGTAATTCCTGGTATCTACACTTATTCTCCCTACTATTGTATCTTCAGATCTTTCAATTTCTGCCATCAAGTGCATATTGAGTGCATACTGAGTATATATTGAGCAGGGATATACAGTGTTTGTCTTTCACAGTTTAGCATTAAATCTTCTGTATTCATCCACTTTGAATCAAATGAGAGGGTTTCACTGTTCCTTAGGGCCAAATAGTATTCTATAGTGTGTATGTGCCAGTTTTTTAACCCAGCCATCAGTTCTTGGACACTGAGGTTGATTTTTCTCTCTGAGCAATTGTGACTAATTCAACCATTGTTTTTTCAACTATCCTTTCTATTCTTTTTCCTCCTTCCCTCCCTCCCTCCTTCCCTTTCTTCCTCCCTCTCTTCCTTCCTTCTTTCTTTCTTTCTTTCTTCCTTCCTTCCTTCCTTCCTTCCTTCCTTCCTTCCTTCCTTCCTTTCTTTCTTTCTGAGATTATTATATGCATGTTTTTTTTTAACTTGGTAATGTCCCACAGATCACCGAGTCTTTGTTTATTTTTCCTCATTTTTACTTTATTTGACTCAGACTGAGAGGAAGAAAAAGTCTCAGTTGACAATCTTCAAGACTGTTGACTCTTTTTTCTGTTCAGATCTCCTACTGAGTTTCTCCAATGAATTTTTAATTTAATTTTCATTTCCAGAGTTTCAATTTTTTTGTTTGTTTTTGTTATTAAGATGTTTTCCCATAGGGCATGTGTGCTCACTGGAGAAAAAGAGAGAGGGAAAGTGAGAAGTCACTCCCCCCCCCCCCCCCAGGCCACGGCACACCCCACAGACGATGGCCACACTACAGTCCTTTCTCCTCTCTTTTCTTCTTGAGATCTTGAGATTTTGGACATGCATGCACACACAACCCAGTGTAATTTTCAAGCTGCTGAGTCTGGTACCCAAAGTACAGTCAGCCATGTAGGAGTTCAGTGCCATAACTATCACTACATCTGCTGGCCCCTCTATTTGATTCTTTTAAAAAAACAATCTGTTTCTTTATTGATACTCTATATTTGGTGAAACATCATTTTCTTACTGTCCTTTAGTTCTTTAGATATTGTTTCCTTTAGTTCTTTTTTTTTTATAGGATTTCTTAAATTCTGTCTCAGTTTATTCTTCATGTATAAAAATGATATAGATTTTTGTATGTTGGTTTTATATCCTGCCATTTTACTATATTCATTTATCACTTGCAAGAGTTTTTTGTGGATTCTTTTGGATTTTCTATGTATAGCATCATATCATCTACGAATAGAGATGATTTCACTTCTTCCTATTTGGATGCCTTTTATTTGACTCTCTTGTCTAATTACATTGGCTAGACTTACAGTACTATGTTGAATAGAAGTAGAGAAAGTGGGCAGCCTGGTCTTGTACCAGTTTTTAGTGGAAAGGCTTTCAACTTTCCCCTGTTCAGTATGATTTTAGCTGCGTGTTTTTCATGGATGATTTATTGTGTTGAGGAATGTCTCTTCTGTGCCGATTTTGCTGAAAATCTTAATCATGAAGAGGTGTTATATTTTATCAAATGCCTTTTCTGTATCAACTGATATGTGGGTTTCTCTCTCTCTTTTTTTTTCTTTTTTTTTTTGGAGAGGTTTTTGCTATAGCTTGTGCTCACCAGAAAGACAATGAGAGACAGAGGGACAGAAAGCGAGGAATCATGCTCCAGGGGGGATGGCCATGCCACAATCCCTTCTCCTCCATTCTCCTCTTGGGATCTTGGGCACGCACGCACACGCACCCGGTATGAGTTTATGCTACCAGATCCGGGACTTGAGCTGTGGTTGACTACATGGGAGTCCAGCGACATAGCCATTATGCCAACTGCTGGTCCCGGTATATGGATTTTATCTTTCCCTTTGTTAATGTGATATATTACATTTATTGATTTGCGTATGTTGAACCACCCTCAAATCCCTGGAATAAAGCCTACTTGGTCATGGTGTATAATATTTTTTAATATGTTGTTGAATACTATTTCCTAGTATCTTGTTAAGAATTTTTGCATCTGTACTTATCAGGAATATGGGCCTGAAGTTTTCTTTTTGGTCACGTCCTTATCTTGTTTTGGAATTTAGCTGATGGAGACTTCATAGAATGAATTTAGGAGGGCTCTTCCCTTTTGAATTTTTAGAAATAGGTTAAGGAGAATTGGGGATAGTTCTTTAAAAGTTTTGTAGTATTTGGAAATAAAGTCATAGGGAGCTGGGCTCTTCCTTGTTAGGAGACTATTACTGATTCGATCTTATTGCTTGTTATGGATCTACTCAGACTTTCTATTTCTTACTGATTCAATCTTAGTAAGTTCTAAGTGTCCAGAAATGTGTTCATCTCATCTAGGTTTTCTTGTTTGTTGGCAGATAGTTGTTCATAGTACTCTCCGATTATATTTTTCATTTCCATTATGTCCATTGTAACACCACCTGCTTCCTTGCTGATTTGATTGATCTGGTTTCCTTTCTGTCCTTCTTGATTAATCTGGCTAATGGTGTGTCAATTTTGTTTATCTTCTCAAAGGGCCGGCTGTTTGGCGTGTGGCTGTGCAGGGGGTGGCGGGAGCCCCCCTGTTTCCTTTAGTTCTTTACACATTTTTAAATAGCTTATTTAAAGTTTTTGTCTTGTAATGTCATCTTTTTAATTTCTGGGCTTCTTCAGGGACAGTTTTTATATCAACTGCTCATTTTCTCATATATAGGCCATACTTTCTTTTCACATTTTGTAATTTTTGTTGAGAATGAGTTACTTTAGAAATACAATATGGTACAGGGAAGGAAACTGTTGATACTAGAGATAGTAAGGGAGGGGTAGTAGGGGTTGAGTAATAGGGGAGGTAGGGAGAAGGATAAGGACAAAACAATATGTTTAATTGACACAAAAATGAAAATTTGCTGATGTATATGGTAATGTCTTTTTTGTGACTGATAAACATTGTAATAGTGCTGGGAAAAACCATGTTTTATACTGTAAAGTTGTAAGTGATTAAATATAAATTTTGTCTATATATATAATAAAGAAATATATGTGTGTGTGTATATATGTGTGTATGTGTGTATTTCCAATACACAAAATGACAATACTGGAAATCAGATTTTCTCTCCCAAGGTTTTCATTGCTTTTTGTAGCTGTTACTGCTACAGGCTATTTATTTGCTTAGTAGTTTTTTTTGTTTTTTTTTTAATCAATTATTTTAAGTCTGTATTCTTTCTTGTGTGGCCTCTAAAGTCTTTGCTCATTTCTGTTTATTAGTCAGTTAATGATTGGACAAAAATTTCTTTAAATGGCCCGAGTCAGTAAATCTCCCAGAATTTGTCAAAGGGCTCAATGTGTACTTTGGGGCATTAAATACTCGTCAGTTTACAACTCTGCCTCAGTCTTTGGTTGGTTGTGCAGAGCCTCAAGGTTAGGCAGAGGTGAGGATTTAGGAGGCTCTCAGTTCTCTCCCAAACATGTGCAAAGTCCCAGCCATGTGTGCTGCTTTCTGTAGTCTCTATATGTACAAAATTTCCAAAAGCCCATATGGCTATCTCATTTTCTAGCTTTTCCTTACAAGTTTTTTGGTCACTACCCCTCAACTGTTATTGCTACAATGCTTAACAATTGCCACTGAATATTTTTGACCAATACTTCCCAGGAGAAAAGGTAGTTTGCACTGAGTGAGTTCTGAGTCAGGTCAAATAAAGAAAAGCCCTATGAATGGAGATTTTTTAAAGGGAAATTCCAGAGAGATGAAATATTACATTTTTCTGAACATGGCACTTTTGGCATACTCTAATCCCATTCTGTCCTGTCCAGTGGCTGATAGGCTGCTGGCTTTCATCATGTTTGGGGGAGTTTTTGGTTTTCATGACTACTATGGAGCTGAGGAGAAGGGCTTGGAATAGGGCAAGTTCGAACATCATACAGCTCAATGTTTTTTTCTGACATTCCAGTTTCTTTCTTTTCTTTTCTTTTTTTTTTTTAAAATAAATATCCTTTAAATTGTGTAAACTTCTTCTTAATTTCCAGAGTACTGACAAAGTTGATTTGTTAAATTATTTAAACTTCTGGTTAATTTCCAGAGTACTGACAAAGTTGATTTGGACAATTATTACCAGTACTCTTTTGTGTTACCTTAAATGGGGCCATTTAAGAGGTCCCTAGGTCATCATTCCCATGATGTCCTCCATTGTGATCTTCTCTAAGTGCAATAAGCAGGAACTTTTCATATCAAGTAACTTGAATTGTGACAGTGAGGTCAACCTGGTTGTGACATCTGTACCCTGTTAGCCTTCAGGATTAATTCGGCTGAGTATGCAAGTTCCCTGTTCTCACTACTGCCTATAAACTTTTCCTGGAGTTTTGCCCTTGGCTAAAAGGGATGACCTATTTAGATAATAGAGTACCATTTTTTAGTCAAGAGTATCTAAATTGGAATCTTATCCACCAGTGTTCGAAATTACATAGTTTTCGGAGCGCTGATCTATTTTAAGCAGTAGTAACTTTGTACTAAATTAAGTCTATTTGACATAGACAAGCCTTTTTCATCTATGCAGGGTTGAGTATATTTGAATATATCCTCAGGAAAGAAGTTCATGTTGATAAATGAATGATAAATTATTTGCATAATAATATTCAAAATAAAATTACTATAATGCTTGAATATATTTATGATGTATATTAAAATAAGTTTCATGATGAAATTATTCTCCCAGTACAGGCAGGATTTCACATATTGTTAACCAAAACTCAAGCTTATATGTTGCATCCTAAGTTAATGGGAATTTTCAGTAAAATCTCAAGGTGAATGGCTATGTTATTTAAAAGGTCAAACTTTTAAATGGCTGTCAGAATTATATAAGTTTTATATACGTTTTTCTTTTCCTCTAACTTTTCAGAGTGCTCTTACATACTCTGGCTTTCACTTCACTAGAATATGGTGAGGTTGGTTGGGATGATCCTCTCTTGGAAGGAGAAAGTTTATTCAGGGGCCTAACATACCTGCCCTCTCACAGGGTGTTTGCAGTAGTTCCTCCCTTCCTCATCTGGTGCTTTTTCCACTTCATCAGAACACTCCTCTCCTCCTTACCTTATTAAATGTTATAGATGACAGAACGCAGGCTTAGGAAGCAGATCTCTCACTTCCTGGTTGTATATTTTTGGGCAAGTTATTTAACTTCTTAAAAAATGTACTCCTTGGGAATCAGCAGTTAGTGTAATGGCTATGTCGCTGGACTCCCACGTAGTCGACCGCGGCTCGTGTCCCGGACCCGGTGGCTTAAAACTCACGCCGGGCGCGTGTGCGTGTGTGCCCAAGATCCCGAGAGGAGAATGGAGGAGAAGGGATTGCGGCGTGACCATCCCCCCTGGGGGGTGATTTCTCGCTTTCCTCTGTCTGTCTGGCGAGCGCAAGTGCCCTACAGTGAAAATCTCTCAAAAAAAAATGTACTCCTTTATCTCTAAAATAAAATGAAATTATGATACAGCTTAGTGCAAAAGATTGCTATGATAAAAAATACAAACGAAAAGATAATAATGAAAGATAACTCTAAGAGGCTAACAAAAGGCTTATAATTATTATCCTCTTGGAAAGATTCAAGGGAAACTCTATGAGGCTTTGTTAGTTTATTTATTGTATATAACTTGCAGTTTAATAAACTCTTTAAAACAACCATTAACATTCTATAGTCCAAACAACTGTCCATACCAATATCTATCAATGAGACTTGATGGCATTTAAATATAGAATTTCAATACAATTATTTTGACTACTTAGATAATGTGCCATAAGAATGGTTTCAGACTCACCTGTAAGCAGCTAAATTAACTGTCAGTGAAAGAAGGCATTGGGTGAATTGGGGCTGGAGAAGAGTGGAAAAAGGATTGCCCTTATTTTCCATTATGGGTTTCAGGAATTGGGATAATTCTTGCCCATAGATTCAGAATTAGGGTGAACTAGGATTCCTACCGCAGTCTCCTGCAGAAACAGTATTGATTATTTGAAGGAACTCTTCCTCCAGCTAGTGAGAATTTCTGCTCAGACACCTTAACTATCTAGTCACTCATTTGTTAATTCACTAATGTGTTGTTCAGCAGAATTTATGAGGCACCTGTTGAAATAGCAAAGAGCTCATGATCAGTGTGTAAATTCTGTGTGCTACCACCTAGTAGGACACCGAACCCAGGTAGGTACTCAGTCCATATTTTTGATTATTGCTTTGACTCTATACCATTAGCAATGACAACAAAAAAGCCCATTTGTTGACACGACTTCTAGTTTTCTTTTTCTTCTTTCCTTCTAGAAGGCATGTATGCTTGCCAGGAAGAGAGAGGGAGAGAGAGAAAGCACTTTCTTATAGATCATGGGGTCACACTGCACTTCTTTCTCTTCCATTTCTACAACTTGTCAGGATTTGGGGCACACATGCGCATGCGCCTGATGTGTTTTTCAAGCTGCTAGGCTATGATTCCAACTACATTAGGGCACACAGAATCTGGTTCCTTTACAAACCCCACTACAGGGTCTTCCTGGGATAGCGTCTTACGTGTGAGACTGCAGAGTCCCAGGGAAAGGTGTTACAGACAATCAGCCTTATAAAATCAGGTTATGAGATACTAATTATATTTCATATATACTATATTTCATTAATTCATATTACATGTTATATTCATGTATTATATTTCATTTTGGTGGGTGAGATGAGTTATGTAATGACACTGTGTGTCATATGTTACAATCCCATTTTCTGCCCATCAGGTGGTGGTGCCTGGTTTTATATAGGTGGAGCCAGCATAGAGAGGCCATACAACTTGTTCAACTATCAAATAGGTGATGAATATCACAAGCACAATATGGGACCAGCAGTTGGCATAATGACTATGTCGCTGAACTCCCATGTAGTCAACTGTGGTTTGAGTCCTGGACCTGGTGGCTTAAACTCACACTGGGCGCGTATGCGTGCGTCCTAAGATCCCGCGAGCAGAATGGAGGAGAAGGGATTGTGGCATGGCCATCCACCCTGGGGGGTGATTTCTTGCTTTCCGTCTCTCTGTCTCTCTCTGTCTTTCGGGCAAGTGCACTCGCCCTATAGCAGAAACCTCTCAAAAAAAAAATTACAATTATGAACCCTTATGGCTTAGAGGCCAGTGGTGCTAATTCTTTCCCAAATATCATCTCTTTCTCTCATGCCAATTGTGTGTTTTTTGTTTTATTTCTTTAGTTTGTTTTCTTTTTCCTTTTTTCTTTTTTGCCATAGGGAGTGTGAGCTTGCTGGAGAGAGGAAGGGGAGAGAGGACCCCCTTTCTTCCCCCCAAGGATGGCCATACCACAATCTCTTCTCCTCCATTCTCTAGGGATTTTGGACTGTAGGAGTGTTTTTCAAGCCACTGGGTCTGAGACTGGAACCTCAGAGTTTGTCATGTGAAATTCAGCACCTTAACCACCATACCACCTGCTGGTCCCCAACTGTGTACTTTTTTTTAACATAGTGATAAGCATGAACAAGTTAGAATTTTAAAAAATTATAGTGAAACCTGTATGATGAAGATATATGGTACTGTATGTGATGACATACTGTTAAAATTATATTGAATTAGGCTTTACTTTATAAATCTTTCTTGTAAGGCATAGATTGATTAAAATCTCTCTATACCGACCTATATAAGGAAAAGATCCCAGGACCATTAGATGGTATAATGGTTATGTCACTGAGCTTCCACATGGTCAACTGTGGTTTGGGTCCCAGACCTGGTCGCTTGAAACTCACACCAGGCATATATGCATGCCCAAATCCTGAGAGGAGACTGATGGAGAAGGGATCGTGGCATGGGCATCCCCCCTGGGGATTGATTTCTAACTTTCCGTCTCTCTGTCTTTCTCTTTTTGGTGAGCGCATATGCCCTACCGCAATAATCTCTACCCACCACCAAATAAAAAAAAAGAAAGAGAAAGAAATAGATCCCTTGACAAACTTAAAGACTGAATAAATATTATAAATGCTGGAAAATAGTTGATTTAGAAGGGTTCATGTTTACATTTACTTTTTTTTCCCCCAGCTCTACATTTATAGCATTTATTGAGGGGGGTATACCTAATTTGCCAAAATTCAGCCATCAACATATATCCTCATGTCCCATTTAAAGCTAATGAAAGTGTGTTTAAAATAGGACATGGAGGCAATTTGCTAAGAATTAAAGTACAACTTTAAAGTTTTAATTTCATACTTTCATATCAAAAAAGCAATTTCTCAAATTCTGAAAATATGAAGTTACTACATAGAAAAAAAGGACATGTAAGTAGTTTCATTCATTCTTAATATTATGTGAAATCAGATGTATTTATAAATTAAGCCTACAGAAAACAAGCTTCATATCATGCATAAAAAAGTACAAATATTTACAAAGTCCATTTAGCTTAAAATTCGCAGCTGCTTATAAAATGGTTCAAAATCGTCCTATATAAGGGAATATGAGTCTTGTCAAAAGAGATGGTAAAATAGATCACAATGTTTAAAATCTCATAGTGTTCTGTAGGAAAATCAATAAGATAATTTTTCTGGAGGAAAAAGTATTTAACATTATACACTTAAAGTATTTAGGGACTAGAAGATGACGCAATGGTTATGCTGCTGGACTCCCACCTAGTTGACCATGGTTTGGGTCCTAGACCCAGTGCCTTAAAAACTCATACTGGTTGCATGTACATGTGTGCCCAAAATCCTGAGAGGAGAACGGAGAAGGGATTTCAATGAGGCCATCCCTCTGGGGTGGAGATTTCTTGCTTTCTGTGTTTCTGGTGAGCACATGTGCCCTATAGCAAAAAATCTCTTTCAAAAATAAATAAATAAAGTATACATTTATATATTAATTTGAAAAGGAATACATTTAAACCTTTTATCATCACATAATCTACTTTGTAAAAACAATAAAAAGGATGTGCGTTTTGACTGTGGATATCAAAACCCAAAAGTTAACCTTTGCTTTTTCCTTTTTGGTAATTTTCAATGTATTTTAAAGTTTTGGCACCCAGAGGTCATTTTGTACAAATCTCGAAGCTGCACCTCGGTCAGTCTGTCAGCCTTTTTCCTGTCTACTACCTCCTTGACTTGGTTCATGTATACTCTGTTTCCAATTCCTGTTTTACTGGATGTTGCTTTGGCTTAAATCTTTGAGTTGCCGTATAAACCCAAAGCACTGAATTTAATGTGTATGTAGAAACAATCCACTGTCACTCATTCACATGAGTCCAGCTTCTGCAACGGCTCATTTCTAGATATGGATATCTCGGGCTTTTGCATCTCATCCACAGCACCTGTGGAATTCTCAAACATTGATGAATACTCCAGGATTTCTACTGCGTAGTCTTCATTAATTTCTTCAACTGGCATGATCAACTCGGGGCCTTCGATTCCTATTTTTTGGATAAGTTCTCATCTCCATTCTCTTGTGAGTGCTTCTTTACTACCTCCCCAAAGCGCTCAGTGAACACTATCTTCATGGCTTAATGTGATTTTTCACTTACGCATATCAGTTTTTAGTACAAAGGGACTTGAAAAAGTTCATAGGAAAATGGAATTAAAATAGAAGTTTATTTTGGTGCAGAAAATTTGGAAATCTATAAATAGTTTTATCATAAGCTACATTTTCTATGATCTCTTTAAAGACTCCTTGCATGTCACATTGCTTTAACTTTTTTTTTTTTTTTTTTTTTTTAGAAAGGATCTTGTTATGTCATGATCTTCCTGCCTTAGCTTCCTGAGTCATTGTCACTATAGGTGCCTACCACTGTGCCCAGCTTTAGGGTGGGCCAGGAACTAAACCTGATACTCTTGTGGGGCTTCAATCTGCCAAGTAGCAGTGTCTACCAGCTTGGGCTACCACAGCTGGACCTAGTTTAACTAATTTAAAAAGATTATTCTAGTTGTTCATCTATTCAATGAACACTTACTATGTTAAAGGCACCATTCTTTTTTTTTTTTTTTAAAAGAGAGATTTTTTTGCTATAGGGGGCTTGCACCCGCCAGAGAAACAGAGAAACATAAAGTAAGTGAGAAATCACCCCTCAAGGGGATGGCCACATCACAATCCTTTCTCTTCCATTATCTTCTCAGGACTTTGAGCACACATGCACATGCACCTGGTATGAGTTTTAAGCTTTTGGGTCCAGGACTCAAACCACGGTTGGCTACATAGGAGTCCAGTGACATAAACATTATTCCATCTGCTGGTCTCTACAAGTACCATTCTGAACATCATGAATACAGTGGTGAGCAAAACAACATTTTGGGCTTTTTTTTTTTTGGAGAGATTTTTTTTTTTTTTTTTTGCTATAGGGCGTGTGCGCTCGCCAGAGAGACAGAGAGAGACAGACAGACAGAAAGCGAGAAATCACCCCCCAGGGGGGATGGCCATGCCGCAATCCCTTCTCCTCCATTCTCCTCTCAGGATCTTGGGCACGCACGCACACGGGCCCAGTGTGAGTTTTAAGCCACGGGGTCCGGGACACGAACTGCGGTCAACTAAGTGGGAGTCCAGCGACATAACCATTACGCTAACTGCTGGTCCCAAATTTTTGGGCTTTTTAGAGCTCAGTTTCCAATGAAGAAAATAGGCAGGTACCAGACAACCAGTGTGATTGATGTCAGGTTAGTATAATGTCAGGTTCTATGAAGAAAAATAAGTACCACAAAAACAAAACAAAACAAAACAAAAACCTCTCCCAAAAAAACAAAAAAACAGGTTATGAGAAGAGAGAGTAACTGGGAATGCTACTTTAGGTACATAGTCTCAGGAGATAGGATTCAAGCAGAGAACTGATGGAACCAACATCGTGAATATCTGGAGGTAGAGAGTTTCAGGCAAAGGGGATAGCGAGTAAGTACAAAGGACTGGGGGTGGAACTGACTTGAATGCTGAGGACCAGCAGAAAGGCCACTGGGGCTGGAGCTCGGTGAGAAGAAGTAAGCAGTAGATTCAGCAATCAGGGGTGGGCAGGGCCCAGATCCTGTGGGGTCTGCTAGGCCGTGACAGAGTCTTTGTATTTTGTTCAAAGTGTGATGAGCAGTCGCTGGAGAGCTTTGAGTTTAGAGAGACAAGGTTTGATTTATGTTTTCGTAAGTCAGTGTGGCTGCTATGAAAAAGAAAAGACCAAAGAGGGCGTGAATAGAAGCAGGAAGACCAGTAAGGTCATTCTGTCAAAGAGGTCTAGCTGGGAGAGAGATGATGTGGTTTGGAATGAAAGAGTAAGAGTATAGAGGGAAGAAATGGTTTAGTTCAGAATATATATGCATACATACATATATGTAGCTATGTGTATATTATATATAATTATTTTTTCCAGCAAAGGAGGGAGCAGCCCCCACAAGATCTCATGCTGCAATCTACCCCATCAGCCAAGATCACAGGCAAGAGCACATGCACCCAGTATTTACAGGGAGGCCTCTGGACAGGAACCTAGGACCTTCCTGTATGGATCCAGTCATGTTAACACTGCACCACAATTTGGTCCCTCAAGCGGTATTTGAAGGTGGAGGGACAGAGTTTACTGATGGTTTGCTATAAAAGAAAGAAGTCATGGATGACTCCACGGGCTTTAAACAAAGGGACAGATTACATGCTGATGTCATTTACTGAAGTCTGTAGTTTTTGGAGAGGGAACTATTTGTGTGTAGAAGGTCTAGGGTCCCTGTGTTGGACATGTAAAATTCGAGATGCTCATGAGGCACCTATGTGGTGAAGTTTGATACAATACACTGGATTTCAGGGAGAATTTTAAGCTTGGAGATATGAACCAGATAATCCTGAGGTCTGACTGCAAGTACTTGTGAGTGTGTTGTTATTTGGAACCTGGACCTCTGCAGGTATAAAGTTAAGGATTTTTTTCCCCAGAATTATTTAATTTTATCTATTATTATTATTTTTAAGAATTTGACCAGAGAGAGACAGAAGGAAAGTGAGAAAGCAAGCCACCAGATCCAGGACTTGAACTGCATTGGGACATGCGGGAGTCCAGTGCTTTAACTGCCATGCCACCCGCTGGCCCCTAAGTTAAGGATCTTAAGATGAGCTAAGCCTGGATTTAGGGTGGGGTTGTAAAGTCCAATAACTGGTACTTTTACAAGAGCAGAGAGAAGGAGATTTGAGACAGGGAAAAAAGACATATAGAGACAGAAGCAGAGATTAGAGTTATGCAGCCAAGAGCCAAGCAACAGCAGAAGCTACCAAAAGCTGGAAGAGGCCAAGAACCACTCCACCACCTGGCCCAAAATACTGAAGTCTGTAGTTTTTGGAGAGGGAACTATTTGTGTGTAGAAGGTCTAGGGTCCCTGTGTTGGACATGTAAAATTCGAGATGCTCATGAGGCACCTATGTGGTGAAGTTTGATACAATACACTGGATTTCAGGGAGAATTTTAAGCTTGGAGATATGAACCAGATAATCCTGAGGTCTGACTGCAAGTACTTGTGAGTGTGTTGTTATTTGGAACCTGGACCTCTGCAGGTATAAAGTTAAGGATTTTTTTCCCCAGAATTATTTAATTTTATCTATTATTATTATTTTTAAGAATTTGACCAGAGAGAGACAGAAGGAAAGTGAGAAAGCAAGCCACCAGATCCAGGACTTGAACTGCATTGGGACATGCGGGAGTCCAGTGCTTTAACTGCCATGCCACCCGCTGGCCCCTAAGTTAAGGATCTTAAGATGAGCTAAGCCTGGATTTAGGGTGGGGTTGTAAAGTCCAATAACTGGTACTTTTACAAGAGCAGAGAGAAGGAGATTTGAGACAGGGAAAAAAGACATATAGAGACAGAAGCAGAGATTAGAGTTATGCAGCCAAGAGCCAAGCAACAGCAGAAGCTACCAAAAGCTGGAAGAGGCCAAGAACCACTCCACCACCTGGCCCAAAAAACGCCTGTAGTTTTAAGCCACTGCTTTGTTGTATTTTGTTATCACAGCCCTAGGCAATTAATTCAGGTGGTGTCTAAAGCCTTGAGATTACTTGAGCTGTGACCACTTAGGAGATAATTATGGATAGAGAAGGGGGTTAGAGGTGGAGCCTCTCCAGTATTTTCATGCCATAAATGGAAAGGAGAATAGTGGAGCCAATAGAGAAGTGGTAGAAAACCGAGTATGGAATTACGAGAGCCAAGGGCAAGGAGAGTTTCAAGGACACTGTGACTGGCTATGCCAAACTATGTTGAGAGACCAAGGAGGGTGAGGTGGGCCAGCCAGGTCTGCTGTTCAGAAACTGAGGAAGCCCAGTGGCACAGTTAGAAATCAAACATCAGAGCTGGTAACTACAGAGGTAGGGAGATTTCTCTTATTAGCAAGGGGCTTGCACATAACCTAATAGGCACTAAAGGCAGTGCACCCCTACTTCCCTGGCCTGCTGACTTGGCAATTCCCCCCAGTCCACCTAGGCTGTGTTCAACTTCAAGCTTCAAGTTCTCCTCTGTGAAGAACGGGGCAGCTCAGAAACTGGATCCATTCAATCATTGTATTCTTAGTTCCCAAGTCCTTTCCGCTGCTTCCTCCAAGACTCAGTTTTAAACAGAAAAAAAGCGACCTTGAAGCAAATCTAAGTCATCATTACCTCCAATCTCTTTATTTAAACTAAACTTTTACTCATCTAGTGGAGGTAAGGGGAAGAACTGACCATTGGATTTGGTACATGAAAGTCATTGGTGACCTTGATAAGGGTTTGGTAGGAAAGCCTTCTTGGAGAATGATTCAAGAGATTCAGTTATGGAAAAGTGAAGGCAGGGAATAGAGACAGTGCTTTCATGTTGTACAGCAGGGTAATGAGTTTGTTACATGACTATTAGAACATACTGGGATAGGTAAATCATAAATAGACTCAACCTTTTAACGAGACTATTAACATGAAAGAATAATCTGCCCCTTTTATGTCTATGGTCAGGGCTCACATTTCACTGTGAAGCAGCAGCAAAATGGAACACTAGGAATTGTAGTCTAAGATCCAAGACGTGTTTTTGAAAGAGGAGAGATTTTATAGCATGTTTTTGTGTTGATGAGAAAAATCTAGAAGAAAGGTGAAATTGGTTATGGAGAACATAGATGGAATAAATAGGCAGAGAATCAAGATGAAGGCAGTGTACGTAGGTTAGAAAAATTTTTGAGTTACAGATTGAAGATGAGATGCAGGATACCCAGGGTCCTGGCCATAGGAGAGGATTGGATTCTTCTTTCATTTTAACAGTAGGAAAGGCAAAGGGTACAGATACAGATGGCGTTAGCTGGTAGATTGATTGGTGGGGAGACACCTCGTTACACTGAGTTTATTTATGATATTATCCATCTATTGTGATCATTTCTAATGGTCACGTAATAGACGCTGTGTTTACACTGCTGTTGAGCATGGCTAGCACTCGATTGGCACCTGCATGTTTTATGGATCCTGCTGTACCCTAGCTGAGCAATTCATCATAAACACTTTATTTTTTTCTGTATAGAAAGCAGAGCAGTCAGTGGTGGTGTTGATTTATTACTTGAATGTGGGTTCATTACCACAAAGATGGTCACCATGCCTTTTATCTTCCGAGCACAGCAATATTTCACCATTACCCATCAAGTTTGTCATCTATAACCGAGGCTCTTCAAAGACCTCACTAGGGAGGCCTATGTCGGGGTATTCCTTTCATGGTGATTTGTTTTATAGCCAATGAATTTTATTTCTAAATCTTACATGACCAGAGGTCATCCTGTAGACTAAAACCACCCCAGACTAGAGGTCATCCTGTAGACTAAAACCACCCCAAGAGAAGTCTTAGACCTCTGAGTAGGAAAGAGGGTACCATTTTCTCTCTTAGGATAAAATTTGTAAACTGGCCCAGAATTTATTATTAAGTTGAGACTTAATCTTCATTTCATAGAAGTGTGTCCTTACCTACCTTCTCAAGCTTTAATCTGGGAAATGTTAAAGTCCACGGCTGTAAAAATTGATAGGCATTGACCTTTGGCAACATTTATCAGACACCCACTCTCTGTCTGGTCATTGAGATGCTGGAAGTGCTGCTAAATCAAACAGAAACATCAAAAATTCAGACGCTGAGTCAGCACTCAGGAGTGAATTTGTTTATAAACTGCAAATATTGATATAAGAACAAGTCATGCAGAAAACCAATTTTCCAGGCACCATATCTATCTTTGAGCTTGTTATTTCCCCCAATTAGATTCCCATATTATCTGGAATTCCTTAAATATTTGACCAAATTAAAGAACTTAATAGATGTTAAATAACTGCATGAGAGTCCAAATCTTTCTTGGTATTAATTGAATCAGTTAATATGGATGAAGAAATCTTTCTAATTAATTGGTTTCTTTTACCACACGAAAGTGTGTATGCTCACCAGACAAAGAGGGAGAGAAAGCATCCCCACAAATGGGACTTAGTGAGGCCACAATCCTTTCCCTCTATTTCTCAACTTTAAGATATTAGAAAGCCTCACCTATGCACCCAGTGTGTTTTTCTAACTGCAGGGGCTGGGATATAAACCATTGTCATGTATGTGGGATCTAGCCTTCTATGCACAGTGCTTAACCACTGTGCTGTGGTGTCAGACTGGTATGAAGATATCTTATTCTTTAAGAAGAAATAGTGGCCATTGGTATAACGCAACATGCTGTGAGGCAATCCCACATGGAAAGGTTTCTGGTTCAATTCAGGAACCCTCCCACATACTGTGGTGCACGTACACCCAGGATCCAGACCTGGCTAAAGGTTGGGGGGTGAATTACAATGTCAAGATTCTGTTGGGGGTGTTCTTTCTCTCATTTTCCTGTGTGTCTCTTTTTCATAGAAAAAAATAAACTTTAAGAAAGAGGAGAAATAATCAGTCATTATCACGTACTAAGCTTGAACAAAGAAAAAGTTAGATGTCTCCTCAGAAGAGAGGAGAGACCACAAATACACATACCTTTACAGTCTATGTGATCCAAACTTTGATAGGAAGCGTATGGAATAAATTGTCAAAATGGTATACTTTGAAGTCAGAGAATCATGCACATTTCAAATGCATGTTGCTATTTTGCATTGTATATAATTATATTTTCAGGGTTTCATGCATATATAATTCAACTGAGTTTGTTCAATCTTATGTTATATAATCAGGCCATTTCAAAGACAGTAGATCTTCTGTATGTCGATAAACGGGCTTGCCTGAGTATAAAGTAAAACTTCCATGTCAAGCTTTAAAAAAGTGAGCCATCTCATATTTAGAATTGAAAAT
Organism: Tupaia belangeri chinensis; assembly: GCF_000334495.1. NCBI lineage: Eukaryota > Metazoa > Chordata > Mammalia > Scandentia > Tupaiidae > Tupaia > Tupaia belangeri. Next base: position 6,646,027 of record NW_006159534.1, on the reverse strand, counting down.
ATGACAACAAAAATATTCACCCTATAGGCTTAAAGAAGCTTTTTATAAATATTCCATTTTAACTGGAAAAAGAAAATGTCCTAGATTATGAAATTTACTGTGAACAAGGAAATAAGAGAATGTGTCAGAACTTGAGTGTTAAGTATGTGTCCATGTGTAAAAAATTTGAATTCTTAAAAATGGCAACAAAACAATAGCATGGAAGAACTTTGTCAAAGAAATGTGCTGTTAAAATGGAATTTATTATTCTGTGTGCAATTCCCTGAAGATGTGGATTGCCAAAACCAACATGTTCATTCCTTCTACCACCGGGGGTCACTGTGAAGACGTCGCTTGAACACTTTGAAAAGTTCTTGAGTTCCTCTTTGTGAAGTTTGAATGAAGAAATTTAATGTAAGAAACAATTCAGTGAGAAAGATTTTTGAAAAATGTTTTTGAAAAAATCCCTATAAACTCTTTTTCCCTGAATTTAATTTCAAATTAGTGATATCATTCTCCCACTCAACCCCCAGGAATTCTCTTTATATTAATATGAGGGAACTTCAAAAAGTTTGTGGAAAGTTGAAATTAAAGTACAGATTTATCTTGATGCAAAGGAATTGAAATCTATATCTAATTTTTTCATAATATGTGTTTTCCACAACCATTTTCAAGATGCCCTCATGTATGAGATAGATGTTGCATTGCAATTCAAGTTAAAAGTGTTTAAAACGATATTAGTGTTACAAAATAATTGTGTTCCTCTGTCTTATTTCAAATTCAATGAAAAAGCATAATAGTTTATGTAATTTAATCTTACTCTTGGATTCTGATATGACATGAGCTTCTAACATTTCCATTAACATGGTAGCTCTTTCAAAGTTGTTATTAAAACGTATTCTACAGGCCATTCCCAGAATATGTAGCCAAACTAGACTCATACAATTATTTTTGTGGCCAGTATAAATAAACTATGACCATTCAAAAGCAAGATAAGAAACTTTCATGCTTCTAGATGCTGAGATACTGTATACTTGGGATGCTGTCTAGAGGCCACAGCTGGGCCGGCAGTCCACCTGGCACTTGGGTGAGAACGGTACCCGGGCCAGCACCAGAAGTGCAGCTGCCAGCAGTGGCACCAGCGCCTGTAGTTGGCTCACCTGCTGTGGCATCTATTAGCCAGGTCCAATGGCCCAGATAGTAACCGTGTCAGCTGGCAAGACCATGGCCCTGCTATTGGCTCACACTGGGTCAGCCAGCACAGGAGCAGCAGCAGCTTGGCCTTTGCTGGTGTGAGATAAAATGGTTTTTGGAGTGTGCCCAGAGCCAGAGTGACATTAGCTTTGTGACAGTTTCAGTAAGGTGCTTGAAGTAGTGAGACTTGCAGTGGGATTACCCTAACCAAGAGGCTCAAATTGGAGAAGTGGAAAACAAAACAAAACAAAACAAAACCTTTCAAGATTGAGTTAATTAAATTAAAAGAAATATAATTGATAGTGAAAGCATAAAGTGTAAACCAATCAGTTAAGCCTGTGGTCTGTTGCGAATCACTTCGTTGGTTCCACATTGAGATGGTATAGAGCCTGGGGCTGAGTGAAGGTTTCTGTGGCCTCCTTCCACCAGGTGTTGTGATATTATTGTTTGTGAATTAATTAGAATGAAATTATTATTATTATTATTTATTTTTTTGAGAGGTTTTTGCTATAGGGTATGTGCACTCACCAGAAAGACAGAGAGAGACAAAGAGACAGGGGGCGAGAAATCACTGCCCAGGAGGAATGGCTGTGCCGCAATCCCTTCTCCTCCATTCTCTTCTTGGGATCTTGGGCATGCACGCACACGTGCCCGGTGTGAGTTTCAAGCCACCGGGTCTGGGACTCGAACTGCAGTTGACTACATGGGAGTCCAGCGACATAGCCATTACGCTAACTACTGATCCTGAAATTATTTTTTTCTAAGATGCAAAATTTCTAAATTTTCAAAATTTCTTCTAAATGGTTATGAACTTCATTTTCTCTGTCTGACTTGCTTAGGATGTTTCCTTCTTTTTCTTTCCCTTCTTTTTACCCTCCTTCTCTCCTTCCTTTCTTTTCTTTTTCCTCCCTCCATTTTTTCTAACATTTCTATTTTTTTTTTTTAAGAGAGATTTTTTGTATAGGGCATGTGCACTTGTCAGGGAGACAGGGAGACAGAAAACAAGAAATCACCATGGCAGGGTGGCCATGCTACAATTCCTTCTCCTCCATTCTCCTCTCGGGATCTTGGACATGTACACACACACACCTGACATGAGTTTCAAACCTCCAACTCCATGACTCGAACTGCAGTTAACCATGTAGGAATCCAGTGACCTAATCACTACGCTATCTACTGGTCCCACTCTCCAGTGTGCCTTGAGTGCTTGCCATGCTCCTTGGATAGAAAGAGAACTGTTTCTTCTCTGAGACAAGTATGAAGTAAGAAAGTGTACTCGTAAATGGAGGCTCATTTGTAGGTTTCTGGAGAGGCACTTGAAGAATGTATTGTCTGTTGATACTGATTTTTGCTCTGTGAGTGGGAAGCAAGGCTAGCAGCTGAGAAAGAACCAGGGGAGTGTGTGGAATATGGAGGATAGGAGAGAAGGGGTTGAGGCTGTATTTTTAACAGCCCCTATAAAGAAAGTGGGCAGTACTGAAGGACTCTGGCGAGGCCAGTGCCCATCTGTACCATGTCATAACTGTGTGATCCCAGAAATGCTCAGCAGGTGGCGGGTTGGGTTGGCAAATCCTTGGATTGATTTTATGTCAGGATTTTGCAGGATGGGTTGTATGGAAAGCAAACTGGGCGAAAGAATCGAGGGTATTATGTATTGATAAAATAATAATTGGGAAGATGAATGGTGAAATAGTTGGAAGGAGGAAAGGAAGCAAAGCCAAATAGGACCCACAACTTTGGGGGAAAATTGGATTTTCTAAGAATGAGGTTCTAGATGAGACTAAAGACTAGCTAGGCATGCATATAAAGAGAGCAAAGGAATTGGAAAATAGGGGCTTGTGGTTAGAGTAGAATATTAGGGTTTCTGATGATTTGTAATGAGAACACATCCAGATTATAAATGCCAGCATGCGGTCATGGAAGAAGATTGCTAACATGGCATGCAGGTGAAGAAACATTGAGTGGGAGCAGGCCGAGGGGCTGAAATAGAGAATTGGATGCATCATCCTCACCTTCATTGATGTTGCCCAGGCAGTGGTGGAACTAAGGGTAGTAAGGAATACCATGAAGCTAAAACTTGAGATACAGGGGTGGGGTGGGGGAGCAAGCGAGCGAGTGAGTGCAAATGGGGCAGGGGAGACAGGAGAGAGAGATCACTCTTGGTTGGACTGGTGAAATAGAATTTCGTGACTTTTCTTTTTTTTTTTTTGGAGAGATTTTCACTGTAGGGCACGTGCGCTCGCCAGACAGACAGAGAGAGACATAGAGACAGAAAGCGAGAAATCACCCCCCAGGCGGGATGGTCACGCCGTAATCCCTTCTCCTTCATTCTCCTCTCGGGATCTTGGGCACGCACGCACACGCGTCCGGCATGAGTTTTAAGCCACCGGGTCCGGGACACGAACCGCGGTCGACCACGTGGGAGTCCAGCGACATAGCCATTACGCTAACTGCTGGTTCCCGAATGTCGTGACTTTTGACTAAAACATTTCTGATTTTCTTCTATGCTTTGTTTCCCAAATATAATAGTATTTATCTTCTCTTGAACTGTTGATAGGTTCATCTACCTCCTGTTTGAACTGAATCCTAACCTTTTCCCTGGCTCTAAGCCTTAAGCAAACTTCTCTTAACATTTTTCTATTGTGATCTATTAAAATGAAAAGTATTTTTCTTGAAATTAAAATGGCATTTAAAAATGCCTATTTGTTGACTGCAGTAAGCTATACAGCCCCAGCTAGGTGCTACTTTAGCATATGTTCATTCTGCTCACTGATTTTTATGGCTAAAGTCAGACATTTGTTCATAGATACGTATCTATTAGCTGCACCTGCTATTGAAAGGACTTAGATTAATTAAAATCTTTTGTGAATCAGTAAAATGTGAAAATACAAGGCATGGAAAACAACTGTAGATACCAGAGAAAGTGTGAGAGGAGGGCAGGAAATGGCAGAGGGGAAGAGGTAGGGAGTCAAGGGAGGAGGGATATTTAAGAAACAAGAAATGGAAAATTACTTGTTGACAACGCATTTGATAGTATTCTTGACTGAGCCAAAATACAGTGTATTCTGGATGAAAAATCTCATTTTGTATGTTGTAATGATGAACAGTGAATGAATGTAAGTAAATTTAGAGTAAAATAATTTAAAAAAATGATGGGGGTGCTAATATCTTTCTTATAGGATTGTTATGATATTAAATGAGCCTAATGCCTGCAAATTACTTTCATAAATGATATAAAAATATTACACAAAAATAATTTGCTTCATTGGTTTAAAATGGGGTTCATTGGTTTCAGACTTGTAAAATTTTTTTTCAAGCAGGAATTTCTGTTACGGCGCCCTAAAACAAATAGTTGTAGCAGTTTCAGGAAGTGTATAGCTATTATTTAATAAACTTATTAAATAATTACAAATAACCTTATTAAATAATTACAATAATAAATACTTACAAAGTTAACTATTGTATTACACTTCCTTGTCTTTCTTAGGACTATGAACACTAGCACTCGCTCAAGGCTCCTTCCATTTTGATGAGTAATCTGTAATCTGTAATCTGTTATGATGTGCAAAGTCAAAGCAGCTGTCTTACCTGTGCAATCATGACTGTGTGTGTGTCTTTAAAAGCCACAGTTTCGGATCATGACACCCATGGTGGTCTGTGTAGTGTAGATCATATTTCCTAGTTAGTAGGTCCTAGCAAAGCCCATGACCTAATGGAAAATTTAGCTATAGGAGAAATTCTTATTCAGGGAGTACAGATGATAGAGGAGATTGGATTTGGTTTGGAAGTGAAAGGTAACTTTGCATGAGAGAAATCTAGTGGTATTAATAAGTGACCACTTGACCAGCTGGAACCAGTTGAATGAGGTTGCTGCTGCTGTTGATAGTTTTTGGTGGTGTCTGGGTCAGAACAGTCAGTATATCTGAGGTATCTGCTTGGGTTTCCAAAGCAGAACACTGAGGGCCACTAAAGCATAGTTAGTTCTTATCTACAGGATAAACACTGTTTGGGAAGGCTGTGTGTGGGAAGAACCGAATAGTCCCACTCTGTAGCAGGAGTAGACTCACTCGGCAGTGAGCGAGTTTCTAGGTTAAATCCTAACTCCTTTCTTGAAAGAACTCTCCTGTGTGTCGTATATAGCTCTTCCTGGGCTCCAATTTCTGGGAGTTTCTTACTTGTCCATTTTCTTCTATGATATGCCCAAAGTCGAAGCGGGGGATTATGACCTTCTGGAGAGATGTGTAGCTTTCATAACCTACTTTCTTTTTGTAAAAACTTGGGGCCATAAAGGTTGTTTTAAGACTCACAGGCTTTTTCAGGCCAGGATTTTTATGTCTTTGCCAATTCAGTGACTTTAAAAACTCAGTCTGTTTCTCAACTATCTGCTTAATTCCACGTAGAAATAACCATACTCAACAATTTTTTCCCCTAAAATAGAAGTTTATTCTATTTTATTTCTTTGTTTCTATGCCACAAAAAAATCTCCTTTTTCTTTCTTCTGTCCCTTTCAACCTGTTGTGGTTGTCCTGAGGCTACCTAAAACAATAGGCTTGGGTAGCGAATTATGCTTTACACATAACGAAGTGTACAACTTCGGCAAATGTACATACGTTACCCTTAAAGGTTTCCTGGTGTTAACTTCCCAGTTGGTTTCTACCCTCATATCTGATTTCTGGCTCCAGGAAACCATTGAGCTGTTTTCAGTCACTATAAATCACATTGGTCTTTATTCTAGAGCATCATATAAATGAAATAGTACAGTAAGAGTTCTCCATACCAGGCTTCTTTTGCTTAGCATGATGTTTTTGAGATTCATCTATGCCATTCCATGTTTTAGTATGTTTAGCATGTTTATTCTCAGGATATAGATGTACAACTTATTTTTCTGTATTGACCTTACATTCTGTGACCTTAGTTAACTTGCTTATTAGTTGTGGTAACCTTTTGTAGGTTCTTTGAAATATTCTACATCCGTGTTCATGTTGCCTGTGAATAGAAAGTTTTACTCTTTACTAATCTAATGCATTTAATTTATTTCTTCTTGCTTTGGCTATGCCTTCCAGTCTAAGTTGAGTTGAAGAGCGAGAGTAGACAATTTTGTTAATCTTTTTGAAGATTTAGCATGTGGCTTAATTAATGGTATCTATTTATTTGTATTCTCTTTCATTACTTCCACTCCTTATTATTTATACTAGTGCTTAATTTGGATTTAATTTGCTATTCTCTTTCTAGTTTTTAAAAAAACATTTATTTCTTTAGGTGGGGTTGGGGGAGGCAACTCCAACAGGGCATTTGTACTACAATCCACCCCTAGCCTTGGCGAGCCTGAATCACAGGCACGTACATGTGTATCTGGTGTGTGCAGGGAGACCTCAGGACTTGAACCTGGTAGCATTCCACGTGGGGCTTTAGAATTGTGGGGCATTGCATTACCACTATACCACTGTGGCTGCCCCCTTTGGCTTCTTAAGGTGGAAGCTTAGAAGCATTGGTTTTAAACTTTTCTTATTTGGTAAAAGCACTTTAAAGCTATACATCCCCCCTAAGAGCCCTTAGTTTAGCTGCATATCACACATTATAATAGGGTAAGCTTATATTTTATTCAGTTTAAAATATTTCTAAATTTCTCTGTGTATTCCTGTTTGATCCATGGTTATTTACAGATAAATTCTTTAATTTCCTAATATTTTGGGATTTTACAGATAACTTAATGATTCCTATATGATTTTATTCCTTTTAAGTTTATTGCAATTTGTTTGATAATACCGTGCATGTTACATCTTCATGAATTATCAATGTTTATTTGAGAGAAATGTGGATTCTGCTATTGTGAGTGATGTGTTCTGAAGATGTCTTTAGGTGAAGTTTGTTGATAGGGTTTGATAGGGTTGTTTAAAATAAAGATGTGTCTTGATTTTCCTTTTTACTTGATTTTTCAGCTACTGAGATAGGAAAGCCATATCTTCAATATTTGTGGATTTGTCTGTTTCTCTCTTCAGTCTTGTCAACTTTTGCTTAGATGCTTGTTTGATCCAAACTTCTAGTCTCTGCTTTTTAAAAAATGAATTATTTAATTTAATTTTATTTATTGTCATTTTTATTTTATTATTATTATTTTTTGAAGTTGACTAGAGAAGAGAGAAAGAGAGAGAGAGAGAGAGAGAGAGCAAGAAAGCAAGCTGCCAGGTCTGGGACTTGAACTGCTGTCAGCCATGTGGGAGTCTAGCTGCCTTAACCACCATACCACCTGCCAGCCTCCAGTCTCTATAATTGCAGTACTTAGACCATTTACATTTAGTATAATTGTATGTATGTATGTATGTATATGTTTGTGTGTTTGTGTGGGTGTGCGTGTGTATATATGTATATATGTTTTTAAATCTGCCATCTTAGTATGTATCTTAAACATGTGTTGTTTTGTAAATCTAGTTTTTTTTTTTTTAAACACTTGTTATATCTTCTACATATGCTAAAAATGACAACCAAATGCATGGCTATTATTCTGTGTTAAATAGTCTATTCGTTGAAGATATTTAAAACGAGAAATATTCTACAGTTACTGATAAATTCACTGTTTTCAGAAATTTTTACCCCTTTGTTTAGATCAGTGTTTCCAGTGAACTCCTTTCCTCTGGCTTGGCAATCTTTCCTAACATTTCTTTTAGCACAAGTCTCTAGAGACAAGTTATCACAGCTTTTGTTTTTCCAAAAACGTAATAGTTTTGCTATTATTTTTGAAAGCTATCTCATTGGATATAAAATTTTAAGTGACATTTCTTTTTTATTTTTGCAAGCACCTTTAAGATGCTTTCTAATCTCTTCAATAGTTTCTGATGAGAAGGGTATCATTTTGTGTTTTTTTTTTTGTATTTCTTGTTTTATTTTTCATCTGCTTTTATGACTTCATTTTGTCACCAATTTCAGCAGTTCACCTATGGCATGGCCTATGTAGCTTTCTTTATGTGACTGATGTTCTTTGGCTATTTGGATCTATAAGTGTATAGTTTTTATTAGCTATATATCCAAATGATCATTCTTTTTATTTACTCATTATATTTGTGTTTTATATATTTGAACATTTTGGACATATTTTTATTAATTGTCTTGATGTCATGTGTGAATCTTATCACTTATAGATGACATTCTAGTGACTTATTATTCCTGATTATGGGTAATACTTTGATTCTTTTCATGTATCTAGTGCTTTTTATGTGAATGCTCAATATTTTGAGTTTTAATGGTTGAGTACTGAATTTTACTGTATTCTTACAAAATGTTTTGGATTTCTTTTTGGTAGGTAGATACATTACTTGAAGATTGATTTGTTTTTTAAGTATTTTTATGTTAATTTTTAGATTTTTTAAAGAGTGGGTCTGTAAGAGAGTAGGTTTGCCTGGTAGTATTTATAATAAATGTCCCATATCCAGTAAGGTTTATTTTTCTTTAGAAAATTTTATTTATTTCTTGGGGGAGGGAGGAGAAAGAGAGACCACCAGCAAGATTTTCTTGCCAACAGGGATCCCCAACAAGGTCTTCATGCCACAGTCTACCTCTAGTCCCAGCCAGCCTGGATCACAGTTGTACATATATGCACATGGCATGTACAGGAGTATGAGCCAAGGGCCTTCCCACATGTGCCCAGCATTGCAGACCATCGCATTACCATGGCACCACTGTTTGGCTGGCCAGCCTCAAGCAAGTTTGCTTTGCTTTAGCTGGTAGGAACTTAAAATGACTCCCATTTGCCTTAGAGCTTTCTGGAAGTTTTTTTTTTTTTTTTGGAGAGGTTTTGCTATAGGGCGTGTGCACTCGCCAGATAGATAGAGACAGAGAGAAAGAAAGCAAGAAATCACCAGCCAGGGGGGATGGCCATGCCACAATCCCTTCTCCTCCGTTCTCCTCTCGGAATCTTGGGCACGCACGCACGCATACACGCCCGGCGTGAGTTTGAAGCCACCGGGTCTGGGACATGAACCGCAATCAACTACATGGGAGTCCAGCAACATAGCCATTACGCTAACTGCTGGTCCCCGGAAGTTGCTTTTGCTTGGCCACGTGAAGTTATACCTTATGCCTACATGTATTCAAACAAAGATTCAACAGGACCCCTATGAAAATTTCTGAACCTCTTTCTTTTGAGAGCTCCCTTTTATCTTGTACACTATTCTGCAAAATCTAGTGCCTCAGTCTCCTCGAACATGAATCAATGTCTCCTAATCAAGCATGACTAATGGTATCTTCTTGGATTTTTTTTCTGTTTGCATTGTGTTCCAGAAATTTCCTCCAAGCAGAAAGTGGATAATTGCACACCTTTCTTTTGTTCTCTTTTCTCAAGTATCATAGTCCTATGGAAACTATTGTCTATGTCTGAAGACAATGGCTTTACATGACCAAATCCTTAGCTTAACTGAAAATTCTTAGTGGGCCTTTGTTGCTTAGAGCCCTTTTCTGTCTCTTCTCTTGTTTGAGTCACAAAAACAGTTGGCTTTTTAAAAAACAAATAGCTTCAGATATCTAAATTTTCTTAAATCCCTCTTATTTCTGCTTACACAGTGATACATTTCTTGTGTTAATTCATGTTATTCTTAAATATCTTGCCTTAAGTAGCAAGAAACAACCAAGACAAATTAACGTTCTGGGCTTTTCCAACAGTGTCCCCTTTCAGCATGCAGTTAGTTTACATTACAAGGTGTCACATACATTGGGTTTACAAAATAGGCAACTATTGCATGAGTGAGTCGTTATCTTTGCATTGTTTGTTTCCTTGCCACCTAATCTTGCTAGGCTAGGTTTTCACTGTGGCAGCTCTCTTCAGAGTTCCACTGTTTCTGTCTACTAATATATATACAGTAACAAGAGACTCAAACATGTAGTCCGAAGGTGGATGTTCAGGGTAGTATGCTGTTTCTTCTCCATGGTGTCATTCAGAGATCCAAGATCCTCCCATCTTATCACCCTTAGGGACCTACTACGATTGGATTGAACAAGCGCAAGGCAAAAGAACATGCAGAAAACACATGTGGGAAGTTATATAGACCAACACTGGAATTGGCACATAGCACTTCTGCTTACATTCCACTAGCTAGAACTCTATTACAGGCATGCCATGTGGGAGATTGAAACTCAATTATGAGGGAGACTTAGAAATATAACTTAACTGTGTTCTGGAGATGAAGAAGAAAATGAATTTAGGCAGGCAACTCGCAGAGAGATTTAAGTACATGTTGATTCTCTGTTTTTTGTTTCTTCATGCCTTTGTCTGTTTTGGAATGTAAATTCTCAATGAAAGAACTACCTTCTACCTAAATTTTCTATTTTTTTTTTTTTGAGAGGTTTTTGCTATAGGGTGTGTGCACTTGCCAGAAAGACAGAGAGAGACAGAGAGACAGAAAGCGAGAACTCACCCCTCAGAGGGGATGGCCACACCACAATCCCTTCTCCTCCATTTTCCTCTTGGGATCTTGGGCACGCATGCACATGTGCCTGGTATGAGTTTAAGCCACCGGGTCTGGGACTCACACCGTGGTCGACTACATAGGAATCCAGTGACAGCCATTACGCTAACTGCTGGTCTCAAATTTTCTAATTTTTGAAGTAATTCTCACTCCTCATCCTTTTTTACCTCCTCCCTTTCTCATTTCTTCCTCTCCTCTTTTTCTTTCACATATATTAAATCTTCTGAGTATTTTGCTAGATTCTGGACTAAGTTGGTGAACAAGATAGTCTTTGTTGCCAGAGTGACAGAAATTTTTATGTTTTCTATTATTTACTTAATATTTTACTTAGTAGTGCATGAAGTAATATCACTGGATGGTTTTGAAAATGACAACTAGGTTATTCAGAATTGTTGGAAGTAACAAGAAAATAATGCTAATAGAAAACTTACATTAAACAATTTTTTTCATTTATCACTGATTGCTTTCAGAAGTAAAATATTCCATAATCTTTGCCAAACAGAAAGAACAACATTTATTAACCCCCCCACCAAATTCCACCAAAACCCAAAACAAGCAAACAAAATGCATTAACTGAAGGACATCTAGTTTCCTGAGTCTGCTTTTAATCTTGTATACATTTTTTTATTAACTCTATATTGTTTTTTTTTTTTTTTCATTGCTGCTGTTTTAGTGTACACAGTGTTCCAGATTACTTTTCTGGCAACTGCCAATGTGGTTCGTGGCTTCATTTGGTCCCATTTCTTAATTAAATGAAACAACACACTACTTATAATTTAATTGCCTACATAAATGGGAGAAATGGCAATGTTCTGACAAGAAAATCACTGTAACCTAGATAACATGGGATAATGGTGTCATATATCTTCTCTGGAATTTGTATTTCAATTCATGTCTTATCCTAAGAAAAATAAATAATCTTATAGTTCTCATTAATGCAGTCACGTAATAAACAAATATTTGATGAGTTTCTACTTTATGTTTGGTTCTCATTTGAATGGCATAGACATGAATTGAAATAGGTTATGTGTAGTTCCTGTCCTTGGAGAGAACATAGACTAGTGAATAACAAACACACCTACACAGACTCCTCGGGTTGTACAACAACTACGATGTTAGTCTACATAGGGAGCTTTGAAGGCACAGAGACGGAAGAAAAGAAATTGTGGCATGACCACACCCCATTGTGGGGTATTCTCTCTCTCTCTCTTACACATGTCTCCTAGCACTATAAAAAGAATTATACTTGTTCATGGCTTGTATAAAGGAAAATGATTGACTTTGTGTGTTAATCTTATACACTATAATCTTGCCATAATTACTTGCTAGTTTCAGAAGTTTTTGGTCTGTTTTTCAGATTTTTATATAATTATATCATGTTTAATAGTTTTGTTTTTTTCTTTTTCAATCTGTAAACTTTTATTTCCTTTTTATATATTGCTGCTTTAGTTAGAACGTCTAGTACAATGTTGAAAAACACTGGTAAAAGAGGACATCTTTGTCTTATTTATGAGCTTAGTTTTTGATTTTCTCACCATTAACTGTGGCATTCATGTAGGCTTTTGTAGATATTCTTTATCAAGTTGAGAAAGTTCCCCTTCTAGTCCTATTTTACTGGTATCTTAGAAATCATAATTTATTGTTGAATTTGTCCAAATGCTTTTTTCTACATCTATTGGTACAATCATGTGCTTTTTCTGAGTTAGCCTGTTTTTTTTCCTTCTTAAATTTATTTATTTTACATTCATTCACTGAACATCATCACAGCATACAAAATGCAATTTCCCATCCAGAATACACTGTAAAGTGGCTTAATCATACATGTTATTATCAACAAATAATTTTCCATTTCTTGTTTTATATAGATAGATGTTTACATTTTCTATTTCTCACCCTCTGCCATTTCTCTCCCTTCTCCTACACTGTCTCTGGTGTCTACAATTGCTTTCCATTCCTTTTCCTTCCCCCTCCTCCCCATTTTATTGATTCAAAAAATATCTTAATTAATCTAAATACTTCCAATAGCAAGTTCAGCTGATGTATACAAATCTGTGGACACATGTCTGACTTTAGGCATGAAATTCAGTGAGTAGAATAAATATACTATAAAGTAGCACCTACCTGAGACTATATAGCTTACTATGATCATTAAATAAGTATTTTAAAATATATTTTTTAATTTCAAGAAAAGCAAATAACCTGATGGAATATCCTTTGTAGGTAACTTGATGTTTCTCTCTTGCCAATTTCAGTATCTTATCTGTCTGTGGTTTTGGTCAGTCTGACTATAATGTGTCTTGGAGAAGATCTTCTAGGTGGGGTCCTTTGTATTTCTTGGGTCTGGATCTTTGAATGCCTCTCTAGGTTTGGAAAGTTTTCTTCCGAAATTTCATGGAATAGATTATCCCTGCCCTTATTAGTCTCTTCACCTTCTGGGATACTGATTATCTGGACAATTGGATGTTTAATCATATCTAGTATTGCTTATATATTCTCATTTTGGGGAGATACGTTTTCAGCCTTCATGGTGAATTTTTCTATGGCAGAGATTCTGTCTTCTACATCTGGGATTTGATTTTCTGTATGATCTAATCTGCTTTTAATACTTTCAAGGAAAGTTTTGATTTCCTGTATTACAGCCTTCATCTTTATCAGTTCCATTTGATTCTTTTTTTATGGTGTGTATTTACTCTTTAAGATAGGGCAAGAACTTCCTCACCTCCTGGAACTCGTTGTATCTTTTCTCCTGCATCTTCTAGAGTTCACTGTCTCTCTTCTCTTGCATCTCTGTTAGTTGTGTCAGTATGAATATTCTAAATTCTTTATCAGACATTTCTCTTGAGTTCCATTGTACTATCTGTGGATGAGGAGGAATTGTTCTTTTCCCCTGGCGGAGAGGCATTTTCTTGGTTTCTCATATTTCTTGTGCCTCTGTGGTGATTTCTGGTCATCTAATGGACTATACATTTCTTCCTCGTTTCTTGAAGTTCAATCTGAGTGTTCAGAGGCATTCAGAGGTAGCAGGAGGTGATCTGCATTCTCTTTGCAGTTCCACTTTTCTCCCTTTGTGCAGCAGATTCACTGGGAATTGAAGAATATTCTGACCCTGATGGTAGTCAGATGTTTGTCTACTGTTCACTTAGACCTGACTAGACACTCAATGAATGGAAGCACTCTAGAATGGGGTCTGGAGGATGAAGTCTCAGCAGAAAATCTTCATTAGTCTTAGTCCCTGAAAGCAATAGTTCACAGCTCAAATGCCTCTTGCTTAGTCTATTAATATGGTGGATTCTGTTACTTGATCTTCAAATGTATATCCAGCCTTGTATAACTGGGATAAATCTCACTTGGTCATGGCTTATAATTTTTAAATAAATTGTTGGACTTGATTTTCCAATAATATTTTATTGAGAAATTTTTTGTATCTATATTCATGAGAGCTATTAGTCTGTAGTCTTCTTGTAATTTTTCTGAGGTTTTGTAATTAGACTAGTGCCGACCTTATACAATGAGTTAGAAAATACTTTCTCTGAATCTGCTGGAAAAGATTCTAGAGAACTAGTCTACTTTTTTTTTTTTTTGCCAAAATCTATTTTTTTATTTACATTTTTGAAATGTCATTTTCTTTTATACATTCAATCACATTATTTAGCTTACAAAGTGAATATTTCAACATGTGAACATTTCTCCCTACTCATTAAATATTTGGTAAAATTCACCAGCGAACACATGTAGGCTTAGTGCATTATGTTTTGGGAGGTTATTTTTTGTCCTTTATATATGTATGTATGTATGTATGTGTGTATGTATATATGCTTATACACACACACACATGCACACATGCACACACATATACATACCTGTTTAAATGGTCTGTTTCTTGTGTGATTTTGAAAGATTCTGTATTTCAAGAAATCCATTTTGTCTAGGTTTTCAAATACGCAGGCATAGAATTTCTCATAATGTTGCTTTATTATCTTTTTAATCATGATATCCATAATGATGCTCCATTTTTAATTTCTGATATTAGCAATTTGTATCTTCTCTATTTCTTTTTATTACTTAGGTTGGCTAGAGGTTTCTTGATTTATTGATCTTTTCAAAGAAATTGCTTTGGTTTTGTTGCCTTTATTTCATTTTCTATTTTCAACTTTATTTCCGCCCTAGTTTTTATTATTTTTTTTACTCTTACTTTGAATTTAATTTGCTATTTCTTCCTTATTTTTCCTTATTTATTTATTTATTTATTTTGCTAGAGGCACATGTGCTCACCCAAGACACAGAGAGGAGAAGAGAAAGTACCCTCTCAATGTAGTGTTGTTATACTACATCCTCTTCTCCCCATCTCACCTTCTTTTTGGATTTTGGGCACACATGAACATATGTCCAACATGTTTCCCAAGTCACTGTGAACTGCACAGTTGGTCATGTGGGATCTAACTGCCTTATCTACCAGGCTACTGAATTTGTCCTTTTAAAAATATTTTCTGATGCAGAAGTTTAGATGATTGATTTATGTCTCTCTGCTTTTTCTAATATATGAATTTAATATTACACGTTTTCCTGTAAGCACTGCTTTTGATGCATCCCACAAATTTGGCAAGTTGTAATTTTATTTTCATTTAATGCAAACTATTTAAAAATTTTTCTGAAGATTTTTTTTTTTGACTCATGTATGTGGTTTAATTTTCAGATATTGAGGTGTCAGCAAAGTCATGACATATTTTTTGTTTTCTTATGCAAAATGCGTTATGACTTTTCCAACAACCCAATATTTCGGGATTTTTCTGGCTACTTTTCTGTATAGATTTTTAGTTTAATTCTATTATAGTCTGAGAGAATTGTGATTTTTATTCTTCTAAATTTGTGAATGGTGTGTTTTATGGTCCAGACTGTGGTCTGTCTTGGTAAATATTTTACATGATCTTGAGAAAAATGTGTATTCTGCTGTGGGGTAAAGTAGTCTATAGATGTTCCTTATATCAAATCAGTAATGTGTTGTTTAGTTCAAATATACCTTTGCTGATTTTCTGCCTACCGGATCTATCCATTTCTGACAGAGAGAGGCTAATGTCTCTAACTGTAATATTGGATTTATCTCTCTCTCCTTGCAGTTATTTCAGTTGTGCCATTTATCTATTTATCTATCTATTTATTTATTGATTGATGTTCTGTTGTTAGGTGCAAACATATTAAGGATTGTTGTGTCTTCTTGGAGAAATGACCCCTTTAACATGTAATGCCTCTGATCATTTTCCTGATTTCTTCTCTGATGTCTGCTCTGTCTGAAATTAACATACTTAGATCTACTTCCATCCATTGACTTTTAATCTCTATGTGTCTTTATCTTTAGAGTGGGTTTTTCTAGAAAAAGTATTAGTTGGATCTTGTTTTTGGATCCATTCTCAAAGTTTTTATCTTTTAATTGGCAAATTTAATCCATTGATATTCAAAGTGATAACTGATATATAGTTATGGGCCACATGATGGCATTTTGATCAATAACAGAGTACAAATGTGATGGTGGTTCCATAGATTTAGAATGAAACTGGAAAATTCCTGTCGCCTAATGACATCGTTGCTGTCATAATGTTGCAGCATAACGTATTACTCATGTGTTTTTGATGATCTAGCGCAGACCTATCTACTATATTGCTATTCATATGAAAGTATCACATATAAAAATGCATGTAGTGTATCATACCTATAATAATAATAAACAACTGCTAATAAACAACCATGTAGCTGACTTATGTATTTGCTATAATTTTTGCCATTAGAGTATACTGTTGAAAGATTCTGTATTTCAAGAAATCCATTTTGTCTAGGTTTTCAAATACGCAGGCATAGAATTTCTCATAATCTTGCTTTATTATCTTTTTAATCATGATATCCATAATGATGCTCCATTTTTAATTTCTGATATTAGCAATTTGTATCTTCTCTATTTCTTTTTATTACTTAGGTTGGCTAGAGGTTTCTTGATTTATTGATCTTTTCAAAGAAATTGCTTTGGTTTTGTTGCCTTTATTTCATTTTCTATTTTCAACTTTATTTCCGCCCTAGTTTTTATTATTTTTTTTACTCTTACTTTGAATTTAATTTGCTATTTCTTCCTTATTTTTCCTTATTTATTTATTTATTTATTTTGCTAGAGGCACATGTGCTCACCCAAGACACAGAGAGGAGAAGAGAAAGTACCCTCTCAATGTAGTGTTGTTATACTACATCCTCTTCTCCCCATCTCACCTTCTTTTTGGATTTTGGGCACACATGAACATATGTCCAACATGTTTCCCAAGTCACTGTGAACTGCACAGTTGGCCATGTGGGATCTAACTGCCTTATCTACCAGGCTACTGAATTTGTCCTTTTAAAAATATTTTCTGATGCAGAAGTTTAGATGATTGATTTATGTCTCTCTGCTTTTTCTAATATATGAATTTAATATTACACGTTTTCCTGTAAGCACTGCTTTTGATGCATCCCACAAATTTGGCAAGTTGTAATTTTATTTTCATTTAATGCAAACTATTTAAAAATTTTTCTGAAGATTTTTTTTTTTGACTCATGTATGTGGTTTAATTTTCAGATATTGAGGTGTCAGCAAAGTCATGACATATTTTTTGTTTTCTTATGCAAAATGCGTTATGACTTTTCCAACAACCCAATATTTCGGGATTTTTCTGGCTACTTTTCTGTATAGATTTTTAGTTTAATTCTATTATAGTCTGAGAGAATTGTGATTTTTATTCTTCTAAATTTGTGAATGGTGTGTTTTATGGTCCAGACTGTGGTCTGTCTTGGTAAATATTTTACATGATCTTGAGAAAAATGTGTATTCTGCTGTGGGGTAAAGTAGTCTATAGATGTTCCTTATATCAAATCAGTAATGTGTTGTTTAGTTCAAATATACCTTTGCTGATTTTCTGCCTACCGGATCTATCCATTTCTGACAGAGAGAGGCTAATGTCTCTAACTGTAATATTGGATTTATCTCTCTCTCCTTGCAGTTATTTCAGTTGTGCCATTTATCTATTTATCTATCTATTTATTTATTGATTGATGTTCTGTTGTTAGGTGCAAACATATTAAGGATTGTTGTGTCTTCTTGGAGAAATGACCCCTTTAACATGTAATGCCTCTGATCATTTTCCTGATTTCTTCTCTGATGTCTGCTCTGTCTGAAATTAACATACTTAGATCTACTTCCATCCATTGACTTTTAATCTCTATGTGTCTTTATCTTTAGAGTGGGTTTTTCTAGAAAAAGTATTAGTTGGATCTTGTTTTTGGATCCATTCTCAAAGTTTTTATCTTTTAATTGGCAAATTTAATCCATTGATATTCAAAGTGATAACTGATATATAGTTATGGGCCACATGATGGCATTTTGATCAATAACAGAGTACAAATGTGATGGTGGTTCCATAGATTTAGAATGAAACTGGAAAATTCCTGTCGCCTAATGACATCGTTGCTGTCATAATGTTGCAGCATAACGTATTACTCATGTGTTTTTGATGATCTAGCGCAGACCTATCTACTATATTGCTATTCATATGAAAGTATCACATATAAAAATGCATGTAGTGTATCATACCTATAATAATAATAAACAACTGCTAATAAACAACCATGTAGCTGACTTATGTATTTGCTATAATTTTTGCCATTAGAGTATACTGTTTCTGCTTACAACAGAGTTTGCTGGGAAGCAGCGTACTGTGTTATGTTGGCAACAAGCTCATGCATCTTATGTTTGCCATGTATCTTGATTCCGTGATTTTTTTTTTTGTGTGCTTGATTTCTTCCTGTGTTTTGTTCATCATGGTCCTTCCAGTGCGACAAGATGTGTAGGTAAAAGACAATGATATTAACAGTCCTGACCCTGTGTAAACCTAGTCTGATAGATGTGTTCGTGTCTTAGTTTTTAACAAAAATAGTTTGTAAAGGTAAATCTTAAAAAATAAGGCAATTTTAAATAGAAAGTAGAAAAAATTTCAATAGACAGTTTATAAAATAAGGATATAAAGAAGGAAAATATTTTTGTACAGATATATATATTGTATTTGTGTTTTAAGCTAAGGGTTATTACAAAAAGGTGAAAACGGTAAAAATCTGTAAAGTAAAAAGGTTACTGTAAACCAAGGTTAATTTATTATTGAATAAAGGGAAAATTACTTTGATAAATTTAGTGTACCTAAGTGTACGGTGTTCTGTAAAGCCTACAGTAGTATACAATAATGTCCTAGCCTTCACATTCACATTCTACTCATGCACTGACTCACCTAGAGTGACTTCCAGGTCTACAAGCTCCATTCAGGTAAGCACCCTATGCAGGTATACCATTTAAAAAAAATCCCTTGTAGTTTTATTCTACCCTTTTCACTGTTAGATGCAGATATACTTACCTCTGTACTATAGTTGCTTACATTATTTGGTACAGTAATGTGGTGTGTAGGGTTGGAGCCTAGAAGCAGTAGGCTATATCATACAGCGTAAGTGAACAGTAGGTTCTATACCACTTCAGGTTTGTGTAAGTATACTCCACAATATTCACACAATGAAGAAATTGCCTAAAACTAATTTTTTCAGACTGTATTGCCATATTTAAGCAATGCATTATTGGACTGGGATTAATATCTACCACATTTGTTACTATTTTCTATCTGTTGCCCTTATTCTTTATTCCTATTTCTATCTTCCATTCTTTCTGCTACTTGTGCTTGGCAACTAATGATCATTTTATACAATTTGATTTTCTCTCCTGTCTTAGCCCCTCAGCTGTATATTTTTAAAAAGGGGTGATTCTAGGGACCAGCAGTTAGTGTAATGGTTATGTTGCTGGACTCCCACGTAGTCGACCATGGTTCACGTCCCGGGACCCGGTGGCTTAAAACTCATGGCGGGTGCATATGTGTGCGTGCCCAAGATCCCGAGAGGAGAATGGAGGAGAAGGGATTGCGGCGTGACCATCCCCCCTGGGGGGTGATTTCTCGCTTTCTGTCTCTCTGTCTCTCTCTGTCTGTCTGGCGAGCGCACGTGCCCTATAGCAAAAACCTCTCCAAAAAAAAAAGGGGGGGTGATTCTAGAGTTTGCAGTAGACATTTACAACCAATTTAAATTTACTTTCAAATAACACTGTACTGCTCTGCAAATAGTGTGAGTACTTTATAAGAAAATTATCCCAAATCCTCCCTCCCATCTCTTATATCATTGCTGTCACTCATTTCATTTGTAATAAGCCTATGGAATAAGAATAACCAAGTACATTGTGCTATTATTTTGAACAAAGTGTTTTGTGCTACATCAATCAAGAGTGAGGAAAATAGAAATTTACCTAATTTTTTTTTTGCTCTTCTTCATATTGATCTGAGTTCCCAACTATCGTATTTCTTCTCTCTAAAGAACTTCTTTCAACATTTCTTACAAGGCAGAGCTGCTAGAAACAAACTCTTTCAATTTCTGTTTGTCTGAGAAAGTCTTTCTTTCTCCCTTACCTTTGAAGGATAGTTCATGAAGTTCTGAGTTCTGTCAGTGTTTTTCGCTCTAAGCATTTTAGCCATTTTACTTCACTCTTGCAGCATGCATGAGTGAGAGAATTTCTGAGAAGTCAGGTGAAATTCTTTGCTCCTCTATAGGCAAGGTTTGTTTTTTTTTTTCCTTTGACTTCTTGCAACATTTTTTTCTTTATTGTTGTTTATCTGCATTATTATTCCAAGAATAATATGCTCAGGTATACCTTTTTTTGGAGGCATTTATACTGTTTTATATTCTCCCAGCTTTCGGGAGCTGTGGGTTAGTGTCTGATATTAATCTGGACAAAATTTTCAGTCATGAATGCTTTAAACAGTTGTTCCTTTCTCTCCTAGTATTATTGTTATCTGTGTTTATACCTGGTTTTGTTCTCCCACAGATCTTGAATATTCTGTTCTCCTCCTTTTTCTTAATCTTCCCCCCACCCTTGGATTTTCAACTGTAAACATTCTTCTGAAGTAATTCTTTCCTCTTCTGTATCCAGCCCCTGAATGAGCCCGTTGAGGGCATTCTTCCTTTCTGTTAGTGTTTCTGCTTGATTTTCTTTTTGATTTTTTTCTTAGCATTTCTATTTTTCTACTTACATTGCTCATTTGTTCTTTTAGGCTGTATATGTTATCTATTATAGCCCTTTGAATATTAATCACAATTTTTTAATTTATTTTTTATTTTTTGGAGAGGTTTTTGCTATAGGGTGTGTGTGCTCACCAGACAGAGACAGACAGAGAGGCAGAAATCATCCCCTGGGGGGATGCCACGCTGCAATCCCTTCTCCTCCATTCTCCTCTCAGGATCTTGGGCATGCACACACATGTGTCGAGTCTGAGTTTTAAACCACTGGGTCCGGGATGCGAACCGGGGTTGACTATATGGGAGTCCAGCGACATAGCCATTACGCTAACTGCTGGTCCCAATCACAATTGTTTTAAATTCTCAGTCTGTCTGATAATTCCAGCCTCCATTCATATCTGAACCTTTTTCTGATACTTGCTGTGTGGCTTCAAGTTGTATGGTTTTTGTTTTGTTTTGTTTTATTTTGTTTTCCTTTTAGTATGCTTTGTGATTTTTTTCTCAATAATCAAACATGAAGCACGAGGCCCAGGGAACTGTGGTAGAGATAGACGTTTAGTAATGTGACAGTACAGTGTGGTGGGAGAACATTCTATAGTTCCATGGTTGGTCTCCGTCTTTTGGTGTGCCGATGCCTCTGGACTCAGAACCTCACAAATGCTTCTTAGTCCCAGCTCCACCCCTTATGTCAGACAAGAGAGCTGGAGTAAATTAGAGTTGGGTATTTCCCTTCCCATAGATCTGTTAGACTATGAGAAACTCCCAGTAGTTCGGGCTCTGATTAAGTAGCTTCTCCTGAAGGCATACTTTAGAACAGAGTGCTCTGGTATATTTAATGATGATTGCTTTTCTGTCCTCCTCATAAAAAGCATAGATTTTCCTCCAGTGTTCACTGAGACCCTCCTTGAGTTCCTGGAGGCAACACTCACAAAAAAGCCTCCCCCAAAACTATGTCCTTCCCGTTTTTAACTCTCAGACTTGTCCATTCTGAGCCTTCAGTAATTTATTAATTACACTTTAGGTTTTCCTACCCTAGCATTGGTTCCTTGGGAAGTTTTTTCTCTGGTTAGTTGTGATTCTCTGTATTTACCTGTTTCTCCATATTTTAGCGGTAGTAGTTTGTCCTGTCTTCATTGACATATCTAAGAGGATTGTTGGTTTTTCAGTTTGTTCAGCTTTTTACTTGTCGTTAGAATGGAGTAGTGATTTCTAAACTTTTTACAGGCCAAACTAGAGTTCTATTTTTAATTTTAAATCATAGATTTGTTATTCCCTTCCTCTCTTTTTGATGAGTTAGAGTGAACATGCAATTAGTCCTTCAAAAAGAAATTCTTTAGATATTTAAAGGAGGTGTCATTAGTAATTATTCCAAGACAACTAATATAAAATATGATGCATGGTTACTCTACTGATGAAATAATGAGCTGACAAAGGAACAAATGTCACAGAACCAATAAGGAGCACCAGGGGGACTTGAACCCAGATGATCTGGTCCTTGAGTGCACTTACCCTCTATGTTATGTAAGTATCAAATTTTTGAAGTGCTTTGTATGTCTTTTTTTTTTTTTTTTTTTTTTTGAGAGATTTTCACTGTAGGGCGCATGCGCTCGCCAGACAGACAGAGAGAGACATAGAGACAGAAAGTGAGAAATCACCCCCCAGGGGGGATGGTCACGCCGCAATCCCTTCTCCTCCATTCTCCTCTCGGGATCTTGGGCATGCACGCACACGCGCCCGGCGTGTTTTAAGCCACCGGGTCCGGGACACGAACCGCGGTCGACTACGTGGGAGTCCAGAGACATAGCCATTACGCTAACTGCTGGTTCCCTTTGTATGTCTTTTCAAAGTTTTCATCAGGACTCATCAGTACTCATCACTGTGGCTATTCTTTATTAAAGAGAAACATAATTAAAAAACAGTATCACCCTTATTAGCTCATAATTTGTTGTTTTTATATTCTTTAAGTAGGAGGGCAAGAATTGTATTAAGTTATTCTAATAAATGAAGAATAACTGGGTCCGGAACTTGAATGCACTCAACCGTGTAGGGTTCATTTTATGTAACCACCTTGCCATGGACTGGCCCATTCTAGTTAAGTTTGAAGTTCTAGAGGACATGACTAAGTTGCTGAATGATAGAGCTACTCACTTATATAATCTATCTAAGAATATGGAGACAGAAAAAAAGACAGTGATTTAAAAATGGAACTGGGGCCAGTTGGTGGCCTGATGGTTAAGGTGGTGAACCCAATCAACTACATATTTCAAGTCCTGGATGTGACAGCTTGGAATACAAACTGGGTATGTGTGAGTGAGTGCCCAAAGTCCTGAGAGGAGGATGGAGGAGAAAGGATTGCCACCTGGCCAACTCCCCACCCCAACCTCCTGTGAGGTTTTCTCACTTTCTCTCTCTGGTTTATGTGCCCTGTAGCAAATTGAAAAGAAAAAAAAAAAGAATTAAATTGCTGGATCTGAGTGCTTTTCCTTGCTGTGCAGGCTGTGACCCTTTAGGCAATGTAGTTTCCTCTCTCAGTCTCACTTTTCTCATCTATGTAATTGAAAAATAATAGTACCTCTCAGATGGCTGTGGTTTTGAGTCCTAGATGAGGCTAGCACGTAATCAGTGCTCAGCAGTGGACTCTCTTTTATTCAGGTCTTTCGGTTTCCTTTAATGCTTTTAGAGCCTGCTGCTTTTAGACTCTCTTCTGACAATCGCTTTTTGAGATCTATTAATGCAGGTCTCAAGTCTGCTTAATTGTCTCCCTTCCCTACAGCAAGAAGTCAAAGGAGTATCTAAAGCAAAACAAACAAACAAAAAACCCACAAACAAAACAAAACCCTGAAAATAAAAATTCAAGACATAACAGTATAAATAGATTACATAGAAATATGGAGGTAATCTCCCCTTCCCCCACCCCACCCACCAAAGGCTCAAAGGTTAAAAATGGTAGCCTGTGGAAATCAGTAACCAAGTCAGGAAGGGTAGGCAAGAAATTGATATTTTTTTATTAAAAGCCTTTGGAAATGACCTGTTTTTTGTTTGTTTGTTTGTTTGTTTTTTAAAGAGCTAAATATATATTTATAGCTTTAATAAAAATAAAAATTGGTTATAAAAGTATTTTCTTTATTACTCCCTTATTTCTGAAAAGGCAGACAAGTCTATACTTAATGTTTACCAGAAATGATAAAGGGGATCAACCATATGGGAAATTATGATGAAATGTCCTTGGTTCTTTGAGTTCTCTTGTCTAGTCTGCATATTATTCTACATAGCATCACTAATGCATTTCTAACTTTTTCCTCCAGAAGTCTGAATTTCTCCATACTTTTAAAAACATTAGGAGGGGTGGGGAACACAGGGTAGGAGGGAAAGATGGGGAAAAAAAAACATTTAACAGACACATGAATGAAAAGTTAATTGATGCTGATACAGTATATGGTTGTATCTTTTTTTTTAAAGAATTATGTATTTACTTTTATTTATTATTATTAGTTTTCATTTTGCTGTAGGGTACATGTGTTCAGCAAGGAGAGACAGAAAGAGAAAGTGGGAAAGTGAGAAAGCCACTAGACCCAGGACTTGAACCATGGTTGGCCACAGGGGAGTCTAGTTTTTTAACTAATATGCTACCTGCTGGCCCCCTGTAACTCTTTCCTGGCCCCCTGTAACTCTTTCCTTTATACAGCATTTTCCTGAATGAGATTTCCCCCCACCTCAACTCTTTTTGTTTAATCTCTCTCTGGGATCCCAATTATTCAGATATTGGATCTTCTGGATCATTTCTCTAGTTTTTAAAAACTTTTTTCCTATTATTTACTTGTTTTTATTTTGTTTTCCAGCAAGTTCCTCAATTTTGTCTTCTAGCCATTCTACTAACATTTTCATTTCTGCTCTTATATTCTCAATTAAGAATTTTTTTGTCTTAATATTTATTTTGATGCCATTCTATTCTTGACCTGTGAATGATATAACATCTTTCTCTCTGAAGATATTAACCAAAATAAAAGTTTTCTTTTATATTTTATGTTATTTTTATTTTTCTCAAGGTTCTGTTTCATTATGTTTGCTTCGGTCTCCAAATAATTTCCTGGCTCTCCATTTATATTTAAAGATTAAATATTAGCAGGTGATTGGAAACTCAGAAGCTCTCTGGGTGTGCTTGACTTATTGAGTGGTAGGCTTCACAGCAAGGTGATTTATTGGACTTTTTTGATGGAGGATCCTCTGTTATTATCTATATTTTCCTCTTGGAATGGTTAATTTTCTCAAA
Organism: Tupaia belangeri chinensis; assembly: GCF_000334495.1. NCBI lineage: Eukaryota > Metazoa > Chordata > Mammalia > Scandentia > Tupaiidae > Tupaia > Tupaia belangeri. The sequence goes on along the minus strand of NW_006159534.1, from coordinate 6,621,019 downwards.
CAAGTTTCTTCTAGTTTCTTGCTTGGGCAGGGTAGGGTGGGGAAGATAATATTAAGTCTGCCAGTCAGATCTTTCTTGAAGGCAGACTATGGAGCTGGACTGGGGAGGTGAGGAGGGAATGGTCTTACCATTCAGTATATGGAAATTTGGTTAATCACCCTCTTTCAATAGCTGACCCCCTAAACAAGGCCAGATGTCCTTGAATTCAGAGATTTCTCTAGTTAGTCTTTCTAAGCATAAACTTATATGCTCCTACCAGATAGACTGTGGACAGCCCCCAGCTGTGTTAGCTGTGGAAATCTCAAGCTTTCATCCACTACTCCTGCTTCGACCTCCCCTGGCATGACCCTCTGCAATATTTCCAAAGCCACTGGTTCGTTGGGTCTTGAGCCTTTGTAAAATACAGTGATGCAAATTATCCAGCTTCTGGTCTTCTATTGTTGACTTTCTTGAATGCAGCTTTCATTTTTGCTGGTCCTTAAGTTAGCAGTCATCCGTCTGGGTTTTGGCTTCAATTTTTCTGTAGGCTTCTCCCATTCTTTTTGACCTTTTAAGACTTTTTTTTTTTTTTAATAGTCTTAAAAGTGAGAAGCTATGTCTTGGTTAAAGCACAGGCTCTTGGCCTAGACTAGACTAGCTGGACCTATTCCTGTATGACTGTATGACTTTAAGCAAACTGTTAAGCTTCACTTTGCCTTAATTCTTGCATATGCAAATATAGTAGTTGGACTAATTTGTGGGATTACATGATTGAAGACATATTCAGAATTTAAAACTATAGCCAACAGTAAATATTAGCCATATTATTTTAGAGTAGTGTTAAGTAAAATATAAGTCTTATGTATTTAAGTAACCATGCTTAACTGGAAATCCAAAGAAACACACTTAACAATATGAATTAGCAGGCAAATACTATTCATTTAATTTACTGAGGAAAACAAAGGACAAATGCCATGGATCTGATATGCTATGTAAAGTATCTAGGTTCTTATAGTGTTTTATTACTCAAAGGTAACTTGGATATCAGTTTCTAAGTCTATTTTATAGATGAGGAAAACAGACTAAGAGAGTGAAGTGATTTACCTTCAGGCTAGAATTCAAGTCTCATAATTCCTAGCTCAGTCTTCTTTTCATTATTATATTTCTTTCTTTTATTTTTATTTTTGCCAGGCGATTGCCATAGGGTGGGTATGTGTAGTTGACAGAGAAAGACAATGAGAGAGAAACTAAGAAATTGCTCCTCTTGGGGATGACCATGCTGCAGTCCCTTCTCTTCTACTCTTCTCTTGGGATTTTGGGCACACACACACACCTGGAGTGATTTTCAAGTCCAGGACTCCAACCATGGTTGGCCATGTGACAGTCTAGTGTTTTAGCCACCATGCCACCTGCTGGTTTCTATATTTCTTTTTCTAAGGAACAGTGAATGCTGCAAAACTTGCAAATTTAATTTTGGTAATTGTATGTTCTATCTTATCTCTAATTCTCTTCTTTTTTGTTTTGTTTTTGCTTCAAGTGCTCAGAACTGGATCAGCAATAATTCTTGGTTTATGACACATTGTCATCATTGGTCCATTCATAGGCTGTTTAATTGGTTTCAATAAAAGACTTAATACATAAAAAAGGTTCATATTAGTAGCTTTCCTTCCACTCCATAGAAGAAAAATTAAAAGTCTATAAATTCCATTGATGTATGATACAAATATATACATATTTTCAAGTATTTTGGTGATACAATTATTTGCTTTTCTCTCTTAGATCAAAAGTTATGGATGGGTGGGCTTACAATTCTTGTCGCCATGAAGTTCACAAAACTGGATGTAGTAGTGGATTAGAAAACAAAATAAGACAGGCAAAAGCAAGATCAGGGCTAGGAATATGTGCTTTATATTTAGCATTGAGACATGTATGTCACTAAAATTTGTAAAATTGGGTAATATTGGGTTTGTTTGTGATGCAGGTCTGAGGACCATTGGTGTCATCACCAAACTGGATCTTATGGATGAAGGGACAGATGCCAGAGATGTTCTGGAGAACAAGCTGCTGCCTCTTCGCAGGGGTAATGTGCTCTGGTTCTTACAATTCCTCCTTTGACATATGGCCAGGAGTCAGTTGGAAAGTCAATGGAAGGCTTGGTTTTAATATTCCTTAGTTGTGAAGAGTGGGTTTATGATTATTCTTTTTATGCAACGGCACAATATTCCCAAATGACGTGTTTTTAAAAATAATCCAAAGGGAGAACTATTCATAACAGGATTTAGAAAACAGGAAAAGGAAGGGGTTTGAAGGGAGGTTATAAATATTCATCATAGACTGCATAAACATATACGGCACTAAGTCTGCTATTTATTTTGTCTTCCCTGTGGTAAAACTGCTGGGAGACATACTTGCGTATAACGCACAGAGCTCTTAAGGGCAAGAGAGATTGTGTCGCTGCCAAAAAAATTAACATTTGCCAAATCAATGTCCTCTGTTAAATGATGATGTCTGAGGTTGAGTTTTGAAGAGACTTAGTCTTACGGCCTGAAATTAATTTTGCCTTTCTTATCCAGCCTGTTTGAGAGCCTTGGAATTTTCCTAGAATAAGTGACAGAAAGTGTGCCATTTGCTTGTGTTTTCTTCCAGGTTATGTGGGTGTGGTAAACCGAAGCCAGAAGGACATAGATGGGAAGAAGGACATTAAGGCGGCCATGTTGGCAGAGAGGAAATTTTTTCTTTCCCATCCTGCTTACAGACATATTGCTGATCGAATGGGGACCCCACACCTGCAGAAAGTCCTTAATCAGGTAAAAATGTTCTTGCGAGCAATTAGAGCAAGTATGAAATACGTAACAGGTGACTGGAATTCATATTTCTTATTTTTAATTTTCTAAAACAAGGTATTTAGCTTAAATGAAAGAAAAATTGTTAGTGAATACAAATACTTAGATCTATAGAATTATCGTTTTCAGTTAATAGAATTCACTATAATGGAGGAACCGTGCTCAAGCAGAAACACATACTTATTTAGAGACATTGTACAGAATGTACATTTTGGCATGCTTTACTCACAAAATCTGTGGTTATCTTAAGATTGTGGAGCTCTGAAAAATTGATCTTTTGTGATCTTTTTTCCTTTTGCCAGAGCATATGTGTGTTCACTGGAGACAGAAATAGAAAGGGAGAAAGCACCCCTCCATGAGGGATGGTTATGCCACAATTCCTTCTCTTCAGTCTCTCCCTCCTTGTGGGATTTTGGGCATGTATGCACATGTACTCAACATGGTTTTGCAAGCTGCTGGGTCCACGACTCAAATCACATGGTTGGCCATGGGGGATTCAGCTGCCTTAACTGCCAGGTTATGGGCTGGCCTGTGATATATTTAAAAAATAACAATCTGTAAGGGTTAAGTTAGATTATTTACCAGCTCCTAGGGCAGTCTAGTGGCTGCTGGTTACTCTTTGGTTTGGGTCCTGTCTTCTGTGATAGTGCTGTTGGGAATGAGTCACCTTTTGTTTGTTCCCTGCTTAGCCACAGGGCTCTAACATAACAATCCAAAATTCTAGGCAAGGGGATATTATATTAATAGTTATGCATTATTGACAGTTAAATAATTATAGATCTATTAAATACACATATTCAAGTAACCTCAGATAAGCACAAAGATTATTTAAAATAGTTTCTTCAGTCAGTCTAGTATATTTATCCCCCTTACTTTTATTTTTCTTTTCCCTGCATTTGTAGGCAGTTCATATTCTCCCTCTTGATTCCAATTCTATTACTTAAGTGAGTCACAAAGATTTTTTTCTTTCAATACAGACTTTTTAATGAAGTGCATTGTATTGGTAAAAACATAAGACTGAAAGCTGAACAATCTAGATTTATACTTCAATTTTGCTCTTAATTAACCTAGTACTCTTAGGCAATCTCTTAGAGATGTTTCATTGTACTGAGCTTGAGATGCCAACTGAGCTCAACGGAAATACCAAGCAGATGATTAGGTAGAGATGTTCAATAATAGAGAGGGCAGTGCCTCACTCCATGATGGATTTCTAGATCCAGTCTGTTGCAGGCACAAGCCAGTGACCAGGCAGAGTTGGACTAAGGTCTAGAGGTGAAGGTAAGAGGAAGCACCTGCCTGAGCTGCAGAGAAAGTTAAGAGCGGACAGGTACCTCTGGCACCTGGACTCCCTGAGCTCCACCAGAGGGGTAAGGCATTTACTTTTTAGATCATCAGGCAGTATCTAGAACTCTCGGCAT
>NW_006159534.1:6602932-6616748 GCF_000334495.1 Tupaia belangeri chinensis | reverse complement strand
TTTCTACCACATTCTAATTTAAGGTTCTTTTCTACAGAGTAGATGATCTGAAAAATGAACCCATGCTAAGGTGTTCCTGGGCAGCCTCACTGGTGTCATTAGCTGCATTTTTTTTTTTTTTTTGGAGAGGTTTCTGCTATAGGGTGTGTGAGCTTGTCAGAGAGACAGAGAGAGACATAGAGACAGAAAGTGAGAAACCACCCCCCAGGGCGGATGGCCATGCCATTCTCCTCTTGGGATCTTGGTTATGCATTCACATGGGCCCAGCATGAGTTTAAGCCACCCGGTCTGGGACTTGAACCATGGTCGACTACATGGGAGTCCAGCGACATAGCCATTATGCCAACTGCTGTTTCCCATTAGCTGAATTTTAATAGGATCTTCACAAATATAAAGAGAGAGTCCGAGTGATTCAAATTGAAGCAGTATTGAACATCTTTGAAAGGTAGTGAGAGAGAGAGATGAAGCTGCTTCTCACTATTTGTCAAATACATAGATATGAATGCTAGAGTTTTGAATTACTAGAAAAAAACAGTGGAGGCTAGTTTCTGTCTCATGAATTAGTCTTCAATCTGTTAAATGCTTGTATTATTTTGTTTTATTTAGCAACTTACCAACCATATTCGAGATACCCTGCCAAACTTCAGGAACAAACTTCAGGGACAGTTGCTCTCCATAGAACATGAAGTAGAAGCCTACAAAAACTTCAAACCAGAAGATCCTACCAGGAAGACCAAAGCACTACTGCAGTGAGTCACCTTTCTATTCCTTTGTTCAGTATTATTTTTTAAGAGAGATTTTTGCTATAAGGCACATGCACTCGCTAGAGAGACAGAAAGTGAAAAATCACCTCCCGGGGGGATGGCCATGGTGCAATCTCTTTTCTTCCATTATCCTCTCAGGATTTGGGGCACACATGCACATATGACCGGTGTGAGTTTCAGGCTACTGGGTCTGGAACTTGAACCATGGTCGGCCATGTGGGAGTCCAGAGACGTAACTATTTTGCCATCTGCTGGTCTCTTGTTCAACATTTTTAACCAGTTTACTTTTGCTCGGTTTGCTTTTGCCTTAGTCTATTTGTCACATTTTCTAGGTTTATAGAAGCAGCCAAGTCTATGAGGCTCTCTGTATGGTATACTATGACCAGTGAGTCTGTTTTCTTGAAGAATACTTGTTGATCTTATTCTGTTATAAATTTAACCAATTACCCAATTTAGTTGTGTTTTTTTAAACTAAATTTAGTAAGTGAGTAAAATAATGCTAACTTAGTTTCATTGGTCTTTAGCCTTAGAAGTGAGTGAAGAGGCGAAACACTCATCTCTGTTTTATAACTGTTTCTACTGATGTCACTGATACTGTCTTTTCAACTATTTTATTGGTCTTATCTGTGTGCATCTTTCAGAGGAATGAAAACCAAGGATTCAATAAAAAAGTAGGGATAATAAGACTACAGTTAAAGCTCTTTTTCTTTTTTGATAATGAGCTTAATGTAACCCTTTAAACATACAAATGTGAAAACTACCAAGCATTTTTTTCACTCCTTCATGGTCTTCCCATCTTATTCTTGGGCTATGAGATATTTTTCCCTGAGGGGTCATGGGGTAGGATTGCAGAGTCATTAGAGAGCTGCCAGCCCCTAACATCTTATGCCTTTACTCATTCCCTGAGCTCCTTCTGGCCCCAGCTGGCCCCTTTTCCCTGTGCTGCATCTGTATCAGGTCTCTCTAAACCTAAAGACCCCTCCCTCATCCACCTGAAACCTCAGGACACCTGACATCTATCTCCAAAAATGTTTTTGCTCATCTTATGTTACATTTATCTTTCTGCAGTTTTGCAATCAAAGTGCCCCTAATTTGGCATTTAAAATGTACAGTGCAATGCCTTTATTTATGGGGCCATTATAGGGCAATTTATAAATGCTCAGTTTATTTAAATAACATCTTAAATGCATCATTTTACATCCCCTCACTTTTAAAAAAATAATATCACCAAGTAAAGAATCTTCTCTTGTATGCCACTCTTTTTTGTTTATTCTTTCATTTTATTCTTGGGTTTGGTTAAGCTCTTGTAAAAACACTACAGTTACAGAGAAAGAAAAGCTATTTCTGTTTAGGCCTTAGCTCATTATCCTGAGAAACTGAAACTGTTCTTGAAGACTGGATTTTGCCTCTGTGACTTCATCCTACTCAGATTATAGAATTCGTCACAGCTGGGTTCTTTGCTTGGAGGCTGACTCAGCTCCTTTCTTATGGTACATAGCGTATTCCTCTTTCTGAGACATTTCTTTATTCTTTTCCTCCCATCCCTCTTGCCTTTCTTCTTTCTTCCTCTAATCTTTTCATGTACCCTGTTCAGTGTCTGGTTCTGTGTTATCTGCAAGGGATTCAGTAATGAATAAGATTTTTGTTCTCATGAAGAAGTCATAGTAGAGCAGGGACAACAGTCATATAAGCAATGAATTGTGTTAAATCTGATCATCTTTCTGATTAGTATAAAACGTTAAGGGCCCCGGTGAGGAAGCAGTTGCAAGGAAGGGTGTAAACCAACAGAGAATGTGGTGCTTGAGATCTCATCAGGTGGAAGGAAGTGGGCAAGCGGACAGTGTGAACTTTGGTATAGCTTGTTCTAGGATTTGTAAGTGAACTTGGTGACTGGAGTAAGAGACTGGGGAAAAGAGTTCTGGAGTGCATTTTCTAAAAGTTTCCAGTGTCAGTGCTTATGTCATGTTATCCCATTTCAGGTATTTTAAAAATAATATTAGCATATGCATGAACATCGCTAAAACCAATTCTATTCTGGCTCTTCTGGCCTAAATAATTTGCAGTAGTTTTTAAGTACCCATGCTTTTGGTGAAAGGGAATAAAAAGATACAAGATTTAGGTGTTTCAAATATTTTTTCCTATTAGATTTTGAATTTGAAAACCGTTTTAGTAGGTCACAGTGAAGGTTTTTTAAACCTAGTAATCACAAATGGAAGGTTTTTGTTTGTTTGTTTGTTTTTTGCTATAGCACGTGGGTGCTCGCCAGCAAGACAGAGAGAGACAGAGAGACAGAAAGCGAGAAATCATCCTCCAGGGGGGATGGCCATGCCACAATCTCCATGCCTCCATTCTCTTCTTGGGATCTTGTTCCATTCTCTTCTTGGGATCTTGTTCCATTCTCTTCTTGGGATCTTGTTCCATTCTCTTCTTGGGATCTTGTGCACACACGCACACACACCCAGCATGAGTTTAAGCCACCAGGTCCAGGACTTGAACTGTGGTCGACTACATGGGAATCTAGCGACATAGCCATTACGCTAACTGCTGGTCCCCTCTGTTTGTTTCTAATCAGCTACTCTAGGGCAATTCATTCCATCTTTGAACAAATATTTATAGACTATCTTTACTATGTGCATGGGGACAGATACATAAAGTGCATGGTCCCTGTCTTTAGGAAAATGAGTGATGGCACACATACAGTGACGATGTCCTCTGCTGTGAGCTGTGCTAGAAATATGCTGTAGAGGTAGAGAAGGAGCCCTCGGTCTGGGCAACAATAAGGACTGGTGGTAGATAGGTTCACAAATCGTGACCCTATCTGAGGTTGAGCTGAGGCTTGCAGGACAGATAAAAATTAGCCAGGCAAAGTAGCAAGAGGCAAAGAGAATGGTATCTGAACAGAAAGAAAAGCAAGTGTAAAAGCGTAGGGGCATGGTGTGTTTGGGGAATTACAGGTGGCTTCCTTACTGCTGGCTGGGAAGGTAAGTATGGATAAGGGTGAGGCAGCTGGAGCCAGATCATTAAGAACCTTGGGTGATAGGTTAAGTTTTGGTTTTATTATCAAATCATGGGGAGCCATTGAAAAACAAAGCCAAAGCTAGTCATAGGCGTAGAAATTACAAATCGGAATTGTTCTGGCCTTGAGGTCTGACCTCTACAAAGATAAACCCAAAAGGAGGCTGGCCATGACTTCAGAAACCCCAGGAGGAATGGCCAAGGCTGGGACAGGGCAGTGCCAGTGGGGTGCAGAGGAAGAGTCTCATTGTCTGAGGATATGACAAGAGGTTGACGGTATTGGGGGCAAGGAAAGAGGAGTGTAGAAGTTCCAGATTCTCTGCCTCAGGTGAGAGTACCATCCACTGTGATGGAAATTCAGGAAGTAGGATAAGCAGGTTTGGAGTGAAAGGAATTGAGGGGCTCAGGTTTAGATATACTGAATTCAAGGTATCCATGAGGAAGTAAATGTCCAGTAGACAGCAGGGCGTATGGGCCTGTCCTTCATGGGAGAGTTAAGAGCTGGAGCTGAAGGTTTGCAGAAATGAGTTTCTTGGTAATCCTTGATGTAATGCCCTTGAGGTCACGTAGGACAGTACATAAGAGGATGAGGAGGATACTGGGGAGGAAGAGTAGCTCACAAAGCCTGAGGGGCTCAGTGGGCAAGTGCGATGTCATAGGAGCCAAGGTTCATTTGACTATCCTACCTGAAGTTTTATTGCTTAGCGTCAATTTTGAATTCAAATGCTCTTTAAATACCATTTCACGGTTGCAGACACATGGACAAAATGAACTTAGACAAAGATATCTCACGCATTTACTCTGAGTAAATGTCTAAAATAAATCTGAGCGATGTATACTTGCTATCATCTCATTTTGTGGAGTACTTTCTCATGCAATGTTAATTCTGCCAGTAGGTGTCACTAAGAACACCAGAAAACAAATTCTAAAGAATAACTGTAGTAAAATAAAATAAGGAATATAAAACCTTACAACTTTAACTTGAATTTATTCCTTCTTCGCAATTATAGAATGGTTCAGCAATTTGCTGTGGACTTTGAGAAGAGAATTGAAGGGTCTGGGGACCAAGTGGACACCCTGGAGCTCTCGGGTGGTGCTAAAATCAACCGCATTTTCCATGAACGTTTTCCTTTTGAGATAGTAAAGGTTTGTACTGAGTGTTACTATTTTTTCTTTTTGTTTTATGTAATTTCTGCATTGTGTTTTATAAATGCTTTAATAAAAAATCATGAATGGTATGGGACTAAGATAGTCCTTGGAATCAAAACATCCACACTTTAGGTAATGAAATTTAGGAGAGAATTTTTTCTTTTTCTTTTTCTTTTTCTTTTTTCTTTGTTTCTTTCCTTTTTTCCTTGTTTCTTTTTTATTTATTTATTTTTAAATGGTTGTTCTGATTTTACTTAATTATAATTATATTTCAGATTATTTCAGGAAACACTAATTGAGTTTCCTACAATGTATATTTGTTGTTCAGTTAATTTGAAAGTCTTTCCGAATACCTACTGTGTGCCAAAGCTCTAGGTGCTCATGATCAAGACTGAGAAGGTCCTTGCATATTTAGTGGTAAAAGACAGAAATTTAACTCATGGACAAAATAAGTATTATTATGCTGATGCAGTGTGAGAAAGAGGAGATTGAATCACTTTTACTATGATGTTCCAGCAACTTCTTTCTAACTAGAGGTTATTACACTGAGACCAGAATGGCATGAAAAGGTCAGTTGTGTGAAGATCTGGGGAAAGTCCGTCACTGAAGGCAGAAACAGCCTTTTGGGGTAGGGCCCTACAGCAGGGAGCAGTCACAATTGGTACACAGCAGAGGAAGGGCGGGCTAGGGAATGTACTCAGAAGGCAGTTCCTTCTCTATCCAAGATGGTCTGGGCAGAGGTAAGGTGTTCATGGTCAACAATGGGAAGTTATGGGAATGTTAAAGCAAGCGTATGACCTCATTCGATGATAAAAATAAATAAATAAAAACCATTATGCCTGTTGGGTTGTACAGGGTCTGAGTGGACTCAAGAAAATGAGGAAGGTAAAGAAAAGAGTATGGCCAGAGCAGGGGAGCTCTACATTCTGTGAAGCCTGATGAGTCTACAAGTTGGGACCCCTTTGAAGAAGAAGAATACAAAATTATTAACACTCAGTTAGGCAAAGGTACTTGGAAGAGGTTTGTGCAAAGGAGAGAGCTTGAACTTAAATTTCTTTAGCTTCCCAGTATAAATGCTCCAATGAGAGGATGGGGAGAAATAAATGGCTCTGGGATTTGGGAGGTAAGGGCAATAGTGCTTGGACTTATATGAAGGATGGAAGAAAGAGAAGATTCAAGATGACCACCAAGGTTTTGGCTTTCACAGCTGAGCGAATGGTGGCATCACCTATCAGAGGTGGAGAACTGAGGAAACGCTGTGGTTTTGGAGGTGTGAACCAAGAGTTCAGTTTTGTACATGCTAAGTGTGAAATGCCCAAAAGGCAACTAAATAGTTTTAGGTTCTGTGCTTCTTGTCTCCTTTACAAAGAGGTGGGCACTGATGTTTCGATGTGGGAGGCAGATGGGTAAATAGACAGTTTCATTAAAATGTGCTAAGTCAAGTGATAAACTTCAGCCCGGGGTGCTATGGAAACACAGCCCACAGACATGAATCTTAGCCCAAGTACATAAGGGAGCCAGGCTTCTGAGCTGTTTGCAAAGCTGAGCAGCTAGTTAAGCTGGATGAGATGTGTGTGTGTGCTGGGAGGTGTTCCAGACAGAAAAAAAGAAGGATAAAGCCTCTGAGCTATAAGGCTGCAGGGTGTGGATGGAGACCTAAAGCAATGCGTTACTCTCGGGCATAAAGAGTGAGAGGAATGCACAGACAGTCTCAGAAGTAAGGGACTGAACCCATGTTGTCTGAATATCTCTTTCAGGTCTAAGTCCTATGACACTTTGATCCTACTTCCAAGTAGATTTATGGTCCCTAGGACTTCTGGGAAATATTTATCCAACAATCTATCCTGTGTTGGTTTGGTGAAATATTATTAATTTCCTCTTATAAAGAGACCTTGAACTCAGATGGTTAATATGGCCAGAGAGAGAAGACAGTCATTATTAATCTCAGGACAGCTGTACTGCTATTGCGCATCAGGCGACACCCTCAGTTATGCATCCGCCAGTGTCCTCAGATTTACTATGTTCAGCAAAGGAATGAAGAATTATATATTTTAAATAAATGGCCAGATTTATGTCCAGAAGGCATCCTTTATGCATAGCTCTCCTTATACATAACAGAGTTAAAATCTGCTTCACTAAAACTCCCAGAAATCCCTAGTGTTCTATGTTGCCTTGAACTTTATATACACAGATGTTTTGACCATCTGGGTTTAGGTTAGGAGAGACATGAGTATCCATTTATTAATAACTAAGTCAAGTTATTCTCCTTCTGTAATATTCCACAACGTTATTATTCAAAGGAATTAAGTGTCATAACCATGGCTCGTTTTGCATCTGCAGATGGAGTTCAATGAGAAAGAATTGCGAAGAGAAATAAGCTATGCAATCAAAAACATACATGGGATCAGGCAAGTGATTCATGTTTTCCTTATCTTCCGCTCAAGCTACCAAAGGAAAATTAATGTTTATAAATGGCTAGTGAAATAGCCTTTCTGTCATCTGAACAGAGTAGAATACAGAGGTGGGACTGCGAAATAGGAAGTGCAAGTTTGAGCTTAGTGATGATTTTCTGTATTGCCATCATACTCAATTTTTTCCCCATTAAAAAACCCCAGTCCATGCGTACAGCCTGTATTCTGCACAACAGGAGAGTCACAGATGAAGATCCTGCTGCGCAGAGAGCTTCATAGCTTAGCAAGGGAAGTGGTCGCGCTCATGAGTAATCAGAGGAGAGAGTACTAATTTTGACTGGAGTAGTAAAATAAGATTGAGAAAGATTCATAAAGGTGGTTACTTTTGAGCTGAACGTTGCCAGTAGAAAACGATTTCAACAGGCCAAGGTGTGGTGTGTGTGCACGTGGGCTTATGTATGTGCATGCATATGTACAAGGGACCTTCAAAGATTTTTACAGAAAATGGGTAATAGAAAAACACATATAAATTTCAAAATGTTTTTGTACCAAAATAAACTGGTACTTTTAATTCCATTTCCTAAGAACTTTTTGAAGCTTCCTAGTATGAGGTGGGTGGTGATGCAAAAGACGCAAGAGGATGTATGGGTGGTACGGAGGTTGTTGAGGCTGGAAGACCAAAGAAAGGGTCTTCAGGTGGAAGGAGCAGAGTGCACAAAGGTGGATGGGTGGGAAAGCATAGCTTCCACAGTGGCCCATGTTCTGACTGGCCTGAGGGATGTGGTGGGAGATCTGAGGGGTGTGAGCCCAGAAGGTGGGCTACAGTGTAGCTTACACCTGAATTTCCGCTGTTTAAAGTGAGATTATTTTAAGTCACTTCCTGTTTTAGTCTGTTCATATCATATACACTGGGGGGGGGGGGCTTATAAACAACAGACACTTACATCTCACAGTTCTGGAGGCTGAAACTTGAAGATCAGGGTGCCAGCATAGTTGGATTCTGGTGAGGGCCCTCTTCTAGTTTGCAGACTGCAGATTTATTGTTTTATTCTCATATGGTAATATAAAAACAAAATGAAGCAAAACAAAAACAAAACAAAAATCAGCTCACTAGTTCTCTGGCTTCCTTTAATAAGGACACTAATTCTATTTGTGAGGGCCCCACTAATCACCTCTCAAAGGCACCTCCTCCTCCAAATATAATCACATTGAGGGGTAGTGTTTCAACATATGAATTTTGGGGGGAGGTGCAAACATTCAGTCCATAAGGGTATCTTTAAAAAACTATGATAAGAAAAAGTTATTTCGAAGGACACATTTCTTTATTTTTTCTAAGTTTACTTATGTATTTCCAGAGGCAGAAAGAGAGAGATCCCTGCCAGGGTCTTATCATGTCAAGATCCTCCCTAGCCTTCCAGTTGGCTAGGATCACAGATGCACTTCTGGGCATGCTGGGCATAAAACACACAAATCTTGAGTTCATGTGCAGGAGACTAAGTATACCTTAATGAGTATGTGCTAAACCGAAGTGTTCTGTTTCTCAGGTAACAACACTAGATTGCCTAGTTCATAGATTATCTCATGTAAGAAAGGGGTCTCCTCTGGGGTGTGATTTCTCGCTTTCTTTCTCCCTGTCTCTCTCTGTCTCTCTGGCGAGTGCACATCCCTATAGCAAGGATTCCTTTCTAAAAAAATTAAAAAATGAAAAGGAGGAAAATAACCAAATGCAGTATTTTCTCTTATCCTCAAGAGGTTTTTTTTTTTTTTTTTTTTTTGAGAGGTTTTCGCTATAGGGCACATGTGCTCGCCAGAAAGAGAGAGACAGAGAGACAGAAAGTGAGAAATCACTGCCCAGGGGGGATGGCCATGCTGCAATCCCTTCTTCTCCATTCTCCTCTTGGGATCTTGGGGCATGCACGCACAGCGCCCAGTGTGAGTTTAAGCCACTGGGTCCGGGACGTGAACCGCGGTCGACTACAAGGGAGTCCAGCGACATAGCCATTACGCTAACTGTTGGTCCCTCTCAAGAGGTTTTATAAGTCCCTATTCTATTTCTTTTCCATCAAATCCAGAATATATTTGGTATAGAAACCATGTTGATCTTTAGTTGAGCAGGCCTAGTTTTGAACATGTTTATCTGATAAATGCAGTGGAACTGAATCACATTTTTTGGTTCATAAATTATTTTAACTCAACTGAATACAGTACTTTTACTAGGCTTGTAAAACTCTTTACCAGATATATTTTTATTGAAGATGTCTGCAAAATGTCAGTAATTCAGATTTTCAGATTTATGATTTACATACATACCAACAGAAGAGATGGTTTGTTATTATTCTGGGGTTAATTTGGCCGTAAGGTAAGATGATAAATGTACAACATCCTTGAGAATAAGATATATCGGGACCAGCAGTTAGCGTAATGGCTATGTCGCTGGACTCCCACGTAGTCAGTGGCTGTTTGCATCCCGGACCCGGTGGCTTAAAACTCACGTCGGGCGCCTGTGTGTGCGTGCCCAAGGTCCTGAGAGGAGAATGGAGGAGAAGGGATTGCAGCGTGACCATCCCCCCTGGGGGGTGATTTCTTGCTTTCTGTCTCTCTGTCTCTCTCTGTCTGGCAAGTGCACACACCCTATAGCAAAAACCTCTCAAAAAAAAAAAAATGAGAGAGAGAATAAGATATATCTAGGCCCTTAAATATAATTAATTTGAAAATCTTTGTATATTTGATTATATTAGTTATTTGAATAATATTAGGTCATTGAAAAAGTCATGAAGCATTTGTGCGTAGGAAAATAAAGAAAAATATATCATGGCTTTTCTGATGACCCAATAAAATATTATATCTTAACCTTGCTAGATCTGGAATCCTACAGGTTTTTTATTGTTCATTGTTTTTACTGTTGGTTTGTTTTGCATCCATAGGCCTGGCTGAATCCATCCAGCACTTCCTTGTGCAAATTAGGAAACCTATAGACTGAAACAAGTGACATGTTTAAGATCAAGGCATAAACTCATAGTTTATGATTTTTTCTGGCTGTAAAATGTAATCCCCTAAATTATCGTGGAATAAGAAAGTTTTCAAATACTATAGTCAATTTTTTCCTTGCATATTTAAAGATTTATAGGTTCATGGTTTTAAATTGGTGAGCATATGATCAATCTGGTATTTTCCTAATCTCATTTACTATACTATCATATACACCTTTAAAAAATTCTGCTTCTCTCAATAACAGGAATCCAGAACCCAAACATATGCCCCATGACTGCCTGGCCAAGGCTCAAAAGCAAACTGCAGGTAGCAACACAGGAAAGGTCTCCTCATGTCACCTGTGCAATCTCTCTCTCTCTCTCTCTTACAACATCCTTGAGAATAAGATATATCGGGACCAGCAGTTAGCGTAATGGCTATGTCGCTGGACTCCCACGTAGTCAGTGGCTGTTTGCATCCCGGACCCGGTGGCTTAAAACTCACGTCGGGCGCCTGTGTGTGCGTGCCCAAGGTCCTGAGAGGAGAATGGAGGAGAAGGGATTGCAGCGTGACCATCCCCCCTGGGGGGTGATTTCTTGCTTTCTGTCTCTCTGTCTCTCTCTGTCTGGCAAGTGCACACACCCTATAGCAAAAACCTCTCAAAAAAAAAAAAATGAGAGAGAGAATAAGATATATCTAGGCCCTTAAATATAATTAATTTGAAAATCTTTGTATATTTGATTATATTAGTTATTTGAATAATATTAGGTCATTGAAAAAGTCATGAAGCATTTTTGCATAGGAAAATAAAGAAAAATATATCATGACTTTTCTGATGACCCAATAGAAACTATCATTTTTTATAGAAGACCTGATGGAAGAGAAGTTTTTTTCTTCTATTTTGCTGACACTGAATATCAGCCATTAGAAAGGGAGGGAGACAGGCCTTGTGGGGCAAACCAAGATAGGACAACAGGCCTCCCTACTAATGTAGTAACAGGTCTGTAACATGTGCCCATCACTGCCGTTCAAAATAGAATCTGAGGGTTTAAAGGAAGAGTGCCTCAGTGGCAGGACTAGAGCTATAGGAAGTGGGTACTTTTGATCTGGGCTTTGAAATACAGGTGGGATTCAAATAGGCTACAGTTGTAGAGGGGGAGAAATGAACATCATGGACAAAGGCAAAGACATAAAGCATTAGTGCAAATAAAGGCAGATTCACTAAAGCATTGGGTACATGAGAGGAAGAAAATGACTACAAAAGAAGATTAGGGCCAGCCAGTGGCAAATTTCTGATACTGTATTAAACCATTTGGATTTTCTCCTGTCTTGAATGTGGAGAAATTACCATGGTAATAAAGTGTGATTACTATAATTAGAAAGAGACAGGAGCACAGAGTGCTAAGTACATGATAAGGGATGTTGAACAAAGCTGCTGTAAAGAAAATGTTAAAGACATTTACTAGAACAGGTACCATAGACTTGGGTGTAGAAGATAGAGGAGCTAACCAAAGAAAGAGAGGTAAGAAGGGGTGGGAGAGAGAGTCCAGGAATGGGGAAGGTCAGTGCCAAAGCCTGAAGCCAACAATAAATAGTTTTTAGTTATGGCTGATGATCGAGTTCAAGGGTCCTTCTGCTATTGACTTTTTTAAAGTTTGAGTAATCTTTTTCACTTTATATGAAATACACACACACACACACACACACACACACACACACACACAGATATACACACACATCTGCTTCTTAGAACACCCACTTAACATGAGAAAAATATTGTTATGACACCAATTTGAATGAATTCCAGCTGAAAGAAAGACTGCTGTTATTATGATAATCATTTATGATTTTTTATAAATTTATAATTTAATTTAAGCATCTTGAAATATTAAAGTGAACTTACGGCTCCTCTTACTGTCTTCTTCCTCCAGCCCCCTAGAACAGCAGGTTGGGAGGAACCAACCTCTCACCTTCATATCGCTCTCCTGCAAAGAGTAGATTGTGTAGAAGAAATGCTGCCGTTCAGTGTGCAAAAAATGAGATTCACTCAAAAAATGAGATCCACAAAGGGCAAGAGAGGATTGCTATTAAAATACTTAGAAATCGAATTTAAATCTACACCATTTCTACTGCAGCATTCCTGTTTTATTGCTGTAAAAATGGGATGAGACAAGTTACTGTTAAATACTGGCTAAAGGTCACATTGGATGCCAGGAGAACATTTTGGGCACTGATTTTAGGTAATGCTAATAATGTCCCCTTGATTGGAACTTATTATGAGTTAGCAGTAAGAAAGATCATATTATTATGGTATTGTAGATGGAACAAATCACTACCTACCTTTGAAAATTAATCTGTTATCTACTTAATTTCAACATGTCAGTTTAAACATTTTTTTCAGAAGGTTATTGGATTATTACTCCATTTAAAACATCTAATGTGCTGATTTCTCTCTTACATTCAGGACAGGATTGTTTACTCCAGATATGGCATTTGAAGCAATAGTCAAAAAACAGATTGTAAAGCTGAAAGGGCCGTCCTTGAAAAGTGTGGATCTGGTAATACAAGAATTAATCAACACCGTCAAAAAGTGTACCAAAAAAGTAAGTGTGAATGATTTTACTTCCCAAACAGTACCTAGATCGTGTACCAGCTTTCCGCATGATGCGCTTTCCCTTTTGTTGTAGATGTGTGTGTGTGTTTGAGGACAGGACCGTGGGAAGTCCTGAGAGAATTGCTTTCATGAAGGGGAGATGTATTGGCCTCTGTCACTTTATTCCAAATAGGGTTAGTCAGACCAGGAATGGTTATTAGTTGAGTAACAGGTA
Source organism: Tupaia belangeri chinensis (assembly GCF_000334495.1). NCBI lineage: Eukaryota > Metazoa > Chordata > Mammalia > Scandentia > Tupaiidae > Tupaia > Tupaia belangeri. The sequence goes on along the minus strand of NW_006159534.1, from coordinate 6,603,611 downwards.
AACATTGCTTTAAGACAATTAGATAAATGCTCTAAACTATAGTTTCTTATGGCATATGGATGAGGACAATTGTTAGGAAAAGGGAATCATTGATAATATGTATGTCAATAAGAAAATTCTTCTATGTAATTAACGAATTCCACTTAAGCTGGATGTTGCGAGAAGGAGTCGGGTTGGTGTAATGTAGTGAAGAGCCCAGCCTCTGAGATCCAATTACCTAGATTAGAATCCTCTCTCTCTCTCTTTTTTTTTTTTTTTACTATTAGATCGTGGGCATCATACTTAATCCCTCTAGTTTTTTTTTTTATTATCATCATAATCTTCTTTATATTACATTGGATTACATATAACTTTACATTGACTTCCATTGCTTTTTCAAAAGGGAATGCCATGCATGTCAGTCAATACAGAGGCATCGATCTCCCCGCTTTATCATTCAAAGTCTTTTCCATGCATTTCCCAATAATTATTATTATTATAATTTTTTAAAACAGTCAATCATTATTTCTCATTTTGCTTGTTAAAAGACTTCACCCATCATGAAATACTTCCCAGACCAGTCCAGTTGAGAATACTATACACGTCATCTTCAACAGATAATAAACCATATCTGTTTCTCACTAACATCCCCTCTATTGTTCACTTGCTATCTTTCTCTATCCTCTTCTCTTTTTTTTTT
>NW_006159534.1:6570535-6601851 GCF_000334495.1 Tupaia belangeri chinensis | reverse complement strand
CCCGCGCCGGCGCTGGGGGGCGTGAGCCCCCGGCCGCGTGGCCCCCCCACAGTGGGGGGGGGCACCGGCCAGGCCGTTCCGGCACGCGGCTGCGCTGGGGGGCGGGAGCCCCAATCCCTCTAGTTTTGTACATTTATCTGTGAAATGGGGATGATGATGATGGTAATAGCACCTCTGGCTAGCTTTGTGGTACAGAGGTAATGCACTGCTTTAAAGAAGCAGGTCCCGTTCTTGCTTCGGCAGCACATATACTGAAAAAAAAAAAAAAAAAAAAAAAAACAGCGCAACAAACCCCACTAACAAAAAAAAAAAAAAAAGAAGCAGCAGCAGCAGCAGATCCCACATGGCAACTGTTCTTTGAATCCGCAGCCCGGTCAGCCTGAAACACACCATGCATGTATGCGGGTGCCCAAGATTCGAAGGGCAAGAGGACTAGAAAAAGGAGATTGTGGTGTGGCCAGACTCTGTGGAGAATGTCTGTCAGTTTCTGTCCCCTCCCACCGCCCCGTGCATCTCCTTTCCTCTTTCTTTTTCACGTGTGCATGCACATGTTCTGTCATGAATGAAGGAAAAAGGCGCTGCCCCAGTGTTGATTAAACAAGATGATGCCTGACTCCTGTGAGGTAGCTAACACACCGATTAACCATAATACATACTCAGTAGACGGTGGTTAATGTATCAGTGACCATTTTAGCAGTGACCACTGTTCTTTACCCTGAATATCTATTGAATCGTTGCTGTAAATATATGGGAGAGAGACTTTGTAATTTGGAAGATTCCTCATTGAAGAATATGGGAAAATGTGTGCTGAATCCCTAGGAATATGAAAGCAGTACCTTCTACTGAAAAATGTCAGAAGAGAATTAGTGATGCTGTTTAGGGTTAGAGTATGCCTAGCCCTACACCAGTTAACATTGGTACTTTGAGCATTTCTTAAAAGTATAGATACTTCTGGTTTTTGTTTTTTTTTTTGTTAGTTTTATCGCCTTTTCTCTTATACGTGGTTAGTTGGAGTAACCTCCCAGAAGAAGCAGTGGGAAGAAAGAATGAGAGAGACAATGTGACCAAGTGTGAATAGTGATCCCTAGTTACACAGCAGAAAAACTCGGGTAAAGGAAAGATGTAGATGGTGAAAAGGACAAGTGGGTTAAATTCCTAGATGTGAATACTAAAAAGATGAAGTAAATGGAATGAGCTTGGGATCTGGAACGGACTCCAGAAGTTCAGACCCTTCTCTGAAGCTCTTTGTGCTCTTCTACCCATTCCTTAAACTCCTGGTCTTCCTTTTCCAAAAGGAAAAGGAGTTAAGGGTCTGAGAGAGAAAAGAATACATGGGAGGAAAAGGCAGTCTTCAGTGTTGCTTCTTCATTTGCAAATTTGTAGCCATTTAATCACAGTTCACTTCTGTCCTTGCTGACTCCAAATGCAACCTACCTTGTCACTTGTGTAGCTCAAGTTCTCGCAGATTGACTTCTCAATGGACTTAAAAGGTTAACCAATCCTGTGTTTCCTATTGACCATATGGATTGCACCTGTCAGCCATGTGCTCAGCCAGATGACTTCTCTTCATTTTGTCCATGTGCTTTTGCTTCTGCCAACTAACTTGTCTTATTTCAAAGGGTCAGTTGTGTTGTGTTTGTCCTCAGTCTAGCCAGTTGTATTTCTTATTTTAATTAGATAGTTTAAAAGAAGGGTGAATAGATGGATCAAATGCAAAATAGGTTTTTTCCCTTTTTCTCCATGTAAACTAAGCTAAATGATTTGAGAAAGGTGTTAAAAACAAATTTAGATAAACCAAAATTTAACAGAGTTTAAACAGAGTGGGCTGTTTAAATTGGCCAGTCATAAGATGGCTTCCGAGAGACTACGGCTAGCCATGTGGTTTACAGAGAATACATGTGGGAGGAACAGGAAAGTGACATGTGCGGTAAAAAAGAGAAAGTGTCATATAAAGATGTGAGAAAGTAAGCTAGAGAGATTACTGGTTCCAGGTGGAAGGTAGGCTGCACCACCAGTCTAAAAGGTGGACATCTGTGACTGACTGAAATGTGACTAGCATGATTGGCTATAACTTAGTTACCAGCTTGAAAATTTAAAAAAGAAAAATAACAAAACCAACCAAACAAACAAAAAAACCAGCCTAACAGGTACAATTTCAGCTTATCTGGAGGGATCTAAATGTGGGAATCTCCCATATTACTAAAACTTTGCTATTGACTAGGCGTAGCAAGACAATGGTAAAAGATCGTGGGAATGTGTGTGTGTGTTTGTGTGTAGTTTCAAAAATCAAGATGTGTTCTGCATTCAGATGATTTCACAAGTGTCTTCAGGTTCTTGCCCTCATTTTAAAGAAAGCAAAACTGGAAATCATAGATGAAGGATGTGGTTTATGTAAGACAGAAGACGCATAACTCCAATCAGCAGATCCATATGCAGAGAATAGGCCTTGGCCTTACATCAAAAGATTGGCACATGTGTGTACATTTATGTTTTAAGTTATATAAAGTGTTTATGGTATGTATGAATCATTTTTTTTTTTATCTTTTCCCATTTTATCCGACTTACTGGAAAACCAACAGTCAGTTCTGATGGCACAGGATGAGACAGCTTGTTGCCAGACAAATTTTGGCTTCTATTCTTGCTCTCTATTCTTTGAACCTCCCTTTCCATTATGCTCCCTGGACCAATTTCGTGTGTGTGTGTGTTGTGTGTTACACCACAACCTATCCTCTTATTTCAGCTAGCCAGGATCATGGGTATGTGTGTGCCCTGTGTGCTGAAAGAGATTTTGAAACCTGAGCCTGGAGCCTTCCCATATGGCCTGGGCATTATGAAGCATTGTGTTACTATCGTGTTACCATGGCCGGCCTCCTGTGTATTTTTACTGTGTTTTCCAAACATCCTATAGTTTGCTGAAGTAAAATGAAACCTGGCCTTGTCCTTGAGATTATTGTTTATCCTGCAGCTTTCTTCAGTGAAGGATGTTTATTGGCTCACGTGAAGACTCTAAGGGCCTGGATCAGTCATGACATCTGCCTACTTTTCCTTTCATGGTTTCTGAACATTATCTGTTCTCCTTCCCATAACGTCTTCCATGAAGGGCCCGTTGAATGGTATGGCAATGCCCTGCAATGCCTGAAGTCACACAGGAAGCGCATCAATTTGCATCCTGAGGTCTTTCTGTGCATGCTGGGTGTGTGTGCATGTGCCTATGATCCCAGCTGCTGAGGCTGGTTAGGATCATGGCACGAGACCTTTGGGAATGTCTCTTTCTCTGTCTGTTTCCCACTCAGAGAAGAAATAAATAAGCCTTTACTTTTTCTAATCCATTACTTCAATTCTGCTTGGGTTAATTTTGCCACCTGCTGAAATGAAACTCCAAGGCTGGTAAACGCTACCACTTGCCTTTATTGTCTCTTCTCCCAAGTTTGCTAAGATCTTGGAGATGACCATCCTGTTCCTGTGGCTTGGTGCTACGATACAGTCACAGTCTTCTGGGCTGCCCGGGAGTTCTTCAGTGGGTTACTAATTAGTGAGTTCACATGTTTTCTATGATAAGGATGTTCAACTTTTAGTACTTTTCTTCAAGCCACTTTACTCATCATTTTCATCCTCACTTTTAATGATTATTTTAGAAGTTAGGGATAATACATGGGAACACCAATTTCTTCTGACCTCCAAACTCACCTGTATTCACAGCCGTGTCACTCCTTGTCTCTCTCTTTGGTGAGGCTAAGACTGTACCTGCACTTGTACCTCCTTAGACAACTTCTTTTTATCCTTTTATTTCCTTCTCTATTACATTTTTTTTAAATCATTATAAAAATATTTATTTCTCTCCTAATTTAAAAAAGAAACAAGGGAATAAAGACCTGTCTATTACCCCATTTCTTTCTTCTTCAGGACTGAGCTTCTTGGGAAAAAGTGGTTTATATTTGATATTTATACTCTCATCACCTGTTAATTTCTCAACTAAAATACAGCTTCCACTCCACTATTCTATGGAGATGATTATGGCAAAAGTTGGCCAGAGTCGTGATTGCCAAACCTGATGGACACTCTCATTCCTGATACTGTGTCCCACTCTCTTTCTGAAGTGGACACTTTTCTTGTGGGTTCTTTTCCATCTTTCTCAATTCCTCATTTATTTTCTTTGCGAATTTGTCTACCTTTGCCTGTCTCTCAACACTGGAGTCCCATAGTGCTCAATCCTAGTTTTCCTCTCTTCTGAACGTGTTTTCTCCACAGTAGCTCACATTTCCCATTATTCGACCTATCACTTAAAATATTGGTGATTCCCAAATCAGTACTTCCAGTTTAAACCTGTTTATGGAAACTGTCCATCGGCTAGTGCAATTATTCTTTCCTTTCTTAAGGCCCTGAACATTTTTTTCCCCCCAAACCTGACTGACTTTAGCAGCTATCCTAACTGATCTTTCTACTTCCAGCCTGTTCACTATCAAATTCATCTTTCCCACAGTTATTGACCTGTCTAAATTACAGATACTTGTTTTGTCTGTTTTCTCAAATTTATTTAATAATTCCTCAGAGCCTGAGAATAGAGTTCAGACCATTTAGGGTTGTCTTTAGTTTCTCCATCTGATCTCGGCATAAACCTGCTGTTACCCAGCATGCTTCAGCCTTTCTAAGTGATTTGTACTATCCTCAAAGATCTGTCAGGCCTTTGACATTTGTACATGTGATTTGTTATGTCTAGAATGTCTCCCTTTCCTTCCTATCTTCACCTGTCTTCCTTCTCAGTTCTTAAGAGCTATTGAAGTCTTTATCTTGTCCTAAAACTCTTTTAAAATGCTTTCTGTGAGTCCTTTTTGGGGTCTGTATCTTCTTCATTTCCTTTACGGTGTTTGGTTGCCCGGATCTGTTTCTATCATAGCTTGGAAAATGCTACAATATGTTTGTTTGTGCAAGTGTGCCCAGTCTTCCTGATTATAAGCTCCTTTAACAAAGAGATCTGTCTTTTATCTTCTATCCCTAGCACCTGACACAATGACTAACTGTACATAAAGAACATTCCATAGTTACTTGTTAACAATTTAGTTGTTCTAAAGTTACCAAGATGCTAAAGAAATAGATGCTTGGTGTTACAAGAGTAATTTAGTCATTTCTTTTAAAACAGTAAAATTTGGAGAAGTTCTTTTCAAATGACTGTTCTTTTCCTTTTACCTCATTTTGATATCCTTAGTTTCAGGCCTCATAAGATCTACCTTCAACTTCTTTTATTTTGAAACTAGTCTAATTAAAATCTTTTGCAAATGAAAATAATGCTTATTAGTTAAATACACCAGCACTTTATTAGTTGACCCCTTTTGAACAAAAGCTATTGGTAAGGTGACTATGGTAAGGTGACTATATATTTTATTGTCCAGGGCAAGATATTTTTGAGATTTGAAGGGAGTCCTCAGGGCCAGCTACAGGTAGCATGGTGGTTAAGGCAGCTGGATCCCACATAGCCAACAATGTGGTTTGCATCTTGGACCCAGTGGCCTGAGAGACGTACAGGGTACATGTGGGTCCAGGTACAAAACAATCTCAAGAGGAGTGCGGAGGAGAAGGGATTATGGCATGGCCAATCTTCCCCTCCCCCACACACACCAAGAGATACTCTCTCTGTTTCTGATGAGCACATTTGTTCTAAAATAAATAAATAAAAATAAAGATTTGCTAATCATTAAAAAAAAGAACACTTTTAGTATTTTCATTGGCATAAAAGGAATAAACCAAGACTACTCCGGACATTGTGAAAATATATAGTTGTTCCAGCTATCTTGTAATTATTTATGTAGATATAAACTTAAAACACTGTTTTCATTTACAGCTCCTCATGTTGAATGCTTTATGTGTAAAATCTTTAAATATTTTTTTTCTTAAGCCACATGCATAAACATTAGTCAAGAACATATGGGATTTATGTGTGTTCAAATAACAAAGCACAAAGCTAGACTTTTAACCTGGGGGAATACATTTTTCTCAGATATTAGCCTGCTGTTGCTCTGGGGCACTGGAGGACAAGACAGGAACATTAGACCTTTATGAGCCATTTGGCTTCACCCCAGGGACATCTCATCTTTGGAATTTTTTTGGTGGGCATCAGTTTTCAGCTGCTTTTCTTTGCCTCTTCTTCTCTAGTACACCATCACAGGGTCCTGAGGTTCTTCTCAGGAAGCACTGAGAGGAACATCTTGTTTTTTTTTAACCACAGTTTAGCAACTGTGCCATTTATTGCCCTGTTGAGAAACCATACTCTTGGATCACCACCATACCAATTAATTGATTTTTCTTTTTCCTGCTTAGAAAAAAAAAGTTTTGCAAAGAATTAAAAATATCTTAGTTGGCTATTAGAAATACAGAAAAGATTTTTCATTAAAAAAAAATGCTCTTAGAAATTCTGAATTTTGTGACATGTTAGATAAGTAAATATTAATATCTGGCTCTGAGTGTACATAATCACATGGATCCAAAGTCCTTAGCATAGCTTTCAAGGCCTTCAATGATCTTGCTCAGCTTTGTTCCCTAAACTCATCTCCTTTTCTTCTCCCTTCCCTTGAGTTCATTCTGGCTACATACCAATCTTCATCTGTTAGGTCATCAGAAAACTCGTGACTTATTTTTCTGTTTCTCTATGTGAAACTGTGTCTTGACTTTTCCAATGACCCAATACTTTCCAAACTCAATTTTTCTTTGCAGCACATAGTGGTATGTGATTTTTTTTGAGAGTTTTTTTGCTATAGGGTGTGTGCGCTTGCCAGAAAGACAGAGAGAGACAGAGAGACAGAAAGTGAGAAATCACCCTCCCTGGGGGATGGCCACGCCACAATCCCTTCTCCTTCATTCTCCTCTCGGGATCTTGGGTACGCACGCACACACACCTGGCGTGAGTTTAAGCCACCAGGTCCGGGACTCAAACTACAGTTGAGTACATGGGAGTCCAGCAACATAGCCGTTATGCTAACTGCTGGCCCCAGTACTATGTGATTTACACTATGTCTTTTGTTGCTACTGTTGTTGGATAGTAAGGAGACCTTGAGAATTTGAGCTCCATGAGGACAGGGACTTGGTTTATTAAACTCATTACTCTATTTGCAACTCCTAAAACAGCTGCAATATCAAGAATAATTATTGAACAAATAATTGAGTGAATGAATGCATCATGTCTCATTGACTTGGCAGGTAATGAGCAATTAGGCTGAAGTAGGATGGAAAATGACTGCAGAGTGCCCTAATAGGGCTTTCTTTCAGGTCTTAATAGATACGCTGTAGTTTTTTTTTTTTTTTTTTTTTTTTTTTTTGGGGATTTTTCTTTTGTTTTTTTTTGGAGAGATTTTTGCTATAGGGCGCGTGCGCTTGCCAGACAGAGAGAGACATAGAGACAGAAAGCGAGAAATCACCCCCCAGGGGGGATGGTCACGCTGCAATCCCTTCTCCTCCATTCTCCTCTCGGGATCTTGGGCACGCACGCACACGCGCCCAGCGTGAGTTTTAAGCCACCGGGTCTGGTACACGAACCGCGGTCGACTATGTGGGAGTCCAGCAACATAGCCATTACGCTAACTGCTGGTTCCCAAGATATGCTGTAGTTTTAAACCTGTGTAGAAAGACTTGCATTTCACCCCCTCTACTGACCAGCTGACAAGCCAGACAACCTCTGCTGTGCTGCGCACACAGTAGATGCCTCACGTCATAGGCTTTGATAATCAGGCTTCAAAGCAAGCTGGTCATTAACATTTCAATCTTTTTTGTGTGTTATAGGGAATTCAGGCTTGGAAATTGAATTTAAAGGGATAGGAATCTCCTCTATAATCTAAACAATTCAGTGAAAGATTTGTTACCTCTACAAATTATTATTTTTTTGAATAATAATAATTTGGGAACCTGCATAGTAGAAGCCAGTGAGAAAACTGAGGCCAGAGATGGCCTTAGGACCTCCACTGGCTTCCAGTTGTTCCAGGTGCTGATCAAATCTCTGGCTCCCAAATCCCTCCTCCTCCATTAGCCCTGGAACCTGCACAGGGCAGCCAGTGAGAACAGCAGAGTCCAGAGACTGCCTTCAGAGCTCCAATTACCTTTTACCCATGCAGGAATATTTTCAGACTTCATAATTTTTTGAAGTGCACAGTCAATGCCAGTTGATACCCTGCAGTTCAGCCCCAGCTGAGCTATTCTCAAGAAACTTGGAGGCCACTGGAATATCCAGTTCAGTGATGATGGTGCAGGTTGCAGGGTAAGCATCAGAGAGGTGGAGCTGCAGAGGGACCATGGCTCACCTCTTCTGTACACTTTGAACTCTCAGAATTAACTCTAAGAGATTAGGAAGAAACATATAATCTGTCAGATGACCAGAAACCAGCACAGAGGCACAAGAAATATGAGAAACCAAGAAAATATCTGCCCCACTTCCCCACCAAGGGACAAGAACAACTTCTCATTATTGACAAACTGTTCAATAGAACTCATGGAAATGTTTGATAAGCAATTTAGAATATTCATAGTGACAAACCTAAATGAGATACAAAGAAAAGAGGCAACCAACTCTAGCAGATGAGAAATTCCTTCCATGATTTGGAAGATGAAATAGATACCATAAAAAATAATAAAAGGAAACTGTTAGAGATCAATATAGGAAATCAAAACCTGCCTTGAAAGTATTGAAAGCAGATTAGATGGACCAGCAGTTAGTGTAATGGCTATGTCGTTGGACTCCCATGTAGTCAACTGTGGTTCGAGTCCTGGACCTGGTGGCTTAAACTCACGCCGGGCGTGTGTGTGTGTGTGTGTGCCCAAGATCCTGAGAGGAGAATGGAGGAGAAGGGATTGTGTTGTGGCCTTCCTCCTGGAGGATGTTTTCTCGCTTTCTGTCCCTCTGTCTCTGTCTTTCTGGCAAGCACACACGCCCTATAGCAAAAACCTCACCAAAAAAAAGAAAAAAAAAAGCAGATTAGATAATAATGCAGATTGAATCTTGGATTTAGAAGACAAAACAAAAACAAACAAACAAAAAACAAAAAAAAAAGATAATATATGGGAAATACTAGATACCATTAACCATCTAAACATCCAAAGAATTGGTATCTCATAAGGTGAAGAATCTAATAAGGGAATTGATAATCTATTTCCTGAAATGCTGGAAAAAAACTTTCCAAGCCTAGAGAAGCATTCAAACATCCAGACCTAAGAAATACAAAGGACCTCAAATAGAATCAACCCAAGAAGATCCTCCACAGCATATCATAGCCAGATTGGCCAAAATCACAGATAAAGATAAGATTTTAAAATGGCAAGAGAGAAATGTCAAGTTACTTACAAAGGTTATCCCATCAGGCTAACATCAGACCTCTCAACAGAAACAATGTAAGCAAGGAATGCATGGGAATGTGTATTCAAAGTGTTAAAAGAAATGCAATTTCAACAAAAATGACTATAATCAGCAGGATTATTCTTCAAATGGGAAGAAAAGATAAAAACATTTCAGATAAATAAAGCCTGAAAGAATTTACCAACACCAGACCTGTTCTTTAAGAAGTGCTGAATGGAGTGCTATAACAGGAAAACTAAAGAGAGAGAGACAGAAATAAGAGAATAAAACCAACCAAAAAATAAAAATGGCTAACATAATGGTAGGGACAAGTCCAGAAATATCAATAATAACACTGAATGTTAATGGATTAAATTCTCTAATCAGACACAGATTGGCCGAATGGATAAAAACCACAGAAACACTCTATTGCCTACAAGAAATTAACCTCATGGATAAAGGCATATATAGCTTAAAAGTGAAGTGCCAGAGAAAGGTATTCCATGCAAATGGAAAACAAAAGCGTCTGGAGTCACAATACTGATTTCAGACAAAATAAACTTTAACATAAGGTGTAAAAAGAAACAAGGGCATTATGTAGTAGTAGAAGACTAATTCATCAAGAAGATATAACACTTACAAATATCTGTGCACCCAAATGAGGAGTACCCAAATATGTAAAAGAAAAACTACTAGATTTAAAAGGAGAGAGAAACTGCAACACACTAATTGTTGGGGATCGCAGCACCCTACTGTCTCCCTTGGATAGATCATCTAGACAAAAAATAAGCAAAGAGATACAGGATCTAAATGATACCATAAATTAAATGAACTTGACAGACATAGAACCTTTCACCCTAAATCCACAAAATAGACGTTTCTTTCTCACCCTTGCCTGGAATCTTTTTGAAGATTGACCACATATAGCTCACAAAACAAGGGTTTACAGATTCAAAGGCATAGAAATTATATCCCGTATCTTCTCTGACCATGATGGAATTAAATTGGATATTAATTTCAGAAAAAAGACTTGAAAATACACAAACATGTGGAAACTAAACAACCTACTCCCGAATGACTTCATGGCTACTGAAGAAATTAAGACTGAAATAAGATTTATTAAAACCATGATAATGAATACACGAGTTGTCATAACCTATGGGACACAGCAAAAGCAGTCATAAGAGGGAAGTTCATAGCAATTAGGGCATATAAGGAAAAGATGGGAAGGTGGCAAATGGACAACCTAGTATCATACCTTAAGGGATTGGAGAAACAACAACAACGAAAATCCAAAAATTGCCAGGAGAAAAGAAATAATAAAGATTTGAGCAGAAATAAATGAAATAAAAAGTAAACTATACAGAAAATAAATGAAACCAAAAGCTGATTTTTTAAAAGATAAACAAAATTGACATATCATCAGAGTCTAGTTAAAAAGAGAGGAAGGAACCAGATCAATCAAAATTACAGTGAAGGGACTAGCAGATGGTGTAATGGTTACATTGCTGGATTCCCAAGTAGCCGAGTGAGGTTTGAGTCCCAGACCTGGCAGCTTAAAACTCATGCCAGGTGTGTGTGTGTGCCCAAAATCTTGAAAGGAGAGTTGAGAAGAAAGGATTGCAGCATGGACATCCCCTCTGGGGTGTGATTTCTTGCTGTCTGTCTGTCTGGTGAACACACGTGTTCTATGGCAAAAAAATCTCTCTCAAAAAAAAAATCAGAATGAAACAGGCAACATTACAGCAGACATTATAGACATGCAAGGCATCATTAGAGAATACTATGAATGACTATACAGCAACAAAGAAAGCCTGGATGAGATGGACAAATTCCTGGACACACATATTCTACTGAGATTGGGTCAGGAAGACATGGGAAGCCTGAATAGATCCATAACAAGCAATGAAATTGAAGCAGTAATAAATAACCTCCCACCAAAGAAAAGCCAGTCCTGATGGCTTCACTTCTGAATTCTACAAAACTTTTAAATACAAGTTAACCCCCATTCTACTCAAACTATTTCTAAAGCTTCAAAAGGAAGGAACCCTTCCAAATTCATCCTCATTCCCAAAACAGATAAGAACATGACAAAAAAGGAAAACTGCAGACCAATATCTCTGATGAATATAGATGCAAAAATTGTCAACAAGATACTACAAAATTGTATCCAACAAAGTATAAAAAAGATTATATAACGACCAGGTAGCCTTTATTCCAGGGATGCAAGAGTGGTTCAAGTGTAGAAAACCATAAATGTAATACACCACATTAACAGAGAGAAAGATAAATAGCCTATGATCGTATCAATTGGTGCAGAAAAAGTGTTTGATAAGATACAACATTGCTTTATCATTAGGACTCTCAGCAAAATCAGCATAAAAGGGACATTTCTCAACACAATAGAAGCCATATATGAGAAACCCATAGCTAACATCATACTGAATGGGGAAAAGCTAAAAACTTTTCCATTAAAAATTGGTACAAGACAAAGACTCCCACTTTCTCCACTCCTTTTCAGTATAGTGCTGGAAGTCCTAGCCAATGCAATCAGAAAAGAGAATAAAATAAAAAGACATTCAAGTATGGAAAGAAGAGGTGCAGTTATCTTTATTTGTACATGACGTGTTTGTATACATAGAAGACACAAAGGTAATCACACACACAAAAAAAACAAAAATAGACAAACAAAAAACACTCCAGGAAGTGATGAATAAATAGAAAGAATAAAGCGGCAGGATACAAAATCTATACCATTTCTATATACCAACAACAGACAGATGTAGAATTTAAGAAAGTAACCCCATTTACCATAACCACAAAAAGTATAAGATATCTAGGAATAAATCTAACCAAAGAACTCAAAGACTTCTACAAGGAAAGCTATGAAAATCTAAAAAAAGTAATTGAAAATGACAAAAAAGGAAGGACATCCCGTGTTTCTGGATTGGAAGAATTAATATAATCAAAGTGGCAATTCTACCCAAATTAATTTACATACTTAATGCAATCCCAGTCTAATTACCAGAGACATCTTTCATAGATCTAGAAAAGACAATCAAAGCATTTGCATGGAATTACAAAAGACCACATATTGCCAAAGCAATCCTGTGCAAGAAGAATAGGAGGCATCTCACTTCCTGACCCCAAAAATATATTACAAAGCTGTGATAATCAAAACAGCATGGTATTGGCACAGAAACAGACATGTGGACCAATGAAACAGAATAGAAACCCCAGAAATAAACCCTAAAACATACGGCCAACTGAGTGTTCATAAAAGGCACCAGTCAGTGCAGTGAGAAAAAGAAAACGTCTTTAGCAAATGATGCTGGAAAAACTGGGTATTTGGATACCTACAGAAAGATGAATCTGGACCCTCATCTCTCACCATTAACAAAAATCAACTCAAAGTGGATCAAAGATCTAAGCCCAAGTCAAACTATGTAACTACTGGTGTAAAACATTGGGGAATCTCTGGGAGGCAATGGAATAGGCAAAGACTTCTTAAATAAGACCCCCAAAGCATAGGCGATAATCTCCAAAATAGACAAGTGGGATTATATCAAAAGTTTCTGGGACTAACAGATAGCATAATGGTAATGTTGCTGACTCCCACAAAGTCGACAGAAGTTTAAGTCCTGGACCAGCAGCTTACCATTCATGCGAGGTGCATGTGAGTGAGTGCGTGCGTGCCCAAAATCCCTGAAGGGGAATGGAGGAGAAGGGACTGTGTTGTGGCCATCTCCCTTGCCTGTGGGAGGGGAGGGTGGTGGTGATTCTTTACTTTTTGTCTCTCCGGTGAGTACACATGCCCTATAGCAAAAATCTCTTTTTTTTAAAAAAAAAAAAAAAAAAAAGAAGAAGAGTATATACTTAAAAAAAAAAGTTTCTGCACAGCAAAAGACATACTAATTAGTGTGAATCTACAGCTCTCAGAATTGGAGAATGTTTTTGTAAACTATGCCTCCGAAAAGGGATTGATAACTAAAATACATAGGGAACTGAAGCAGCTTACCCCAAATGATCAACCCAATTAAAAGATGGGAAAATGAACTGAATAAACAACTCTCTAAGGAAGACATATGAACAGCCAAAAAGCATATGAAAAAATGCTCAACATTCCTCATCATATCGGAAATGTAAATTAAAATCACAATGAGATACTACCTAATCCCAGTCAGAAGGGGTAAGATTAAAAAAAAAATGGTAAGTGCTGACAAGGCTGTGATGAAAAGGGAACTCTCCTACACTGTTGGTGGGAATGTAAATTAGTACCGGCACTGTGGAGATCAATATGGAGGTTCCTCAAAGATCTACAAGTAAAACTACCATGTGATACAACAATTGCACTTCTGGGTATTTACCCAGAGGTTAAGAGAATGCCCAGTCAGAAAAGTACTTGCAGGTCTATGTTTATTGTAGCATTACATATAATCGCTAAGATATGTAACCAACCCAAATGTCCACAACATGAATGGATTAAAAAGTGTGGTACAGGAGCCAGCAGGTGGCATGGTGGTTAAGGGCCCTGGGCTCCCACATGGCTGACCATGGTATGAGTCCTAGACTAGTGGTTTTTTTTTCACTTTCTCTCTCTTTCACTCTATCCCTCTCTACTCTAGTCAAATTAAAATAAATAAATGGATAAAGTTAAATACAAAATTCTTTTTTAAAAAAAGTGTTACATGTAGTCTGTGGAATACTACTTGGCCATAAAAAATAAGGTCCTGGCATTGATAGAAACTGGATGAATATGGAAGGTGTATGGTTGAGTGAAGCAAGGCACTCTATGGTGGAAACTAAAAGATTAGAGGATATAGAAGCATGGAAAATGGCTATGGATACTGAAATCAGTGTAGGAAAAGGGTAGGAGATGGGGGAGAGTGAGGGGAAAGGAATCAAGAAGAAAAATAGGCAAGACATTAAAGAGAATGGAGGATTGTTGATAATGTGTATGATACCTTCAACTGGGCTGATATCAAGTGTTGAATACATTCGTTTTATAAGCTGTAGTGATGTACAGTGATTGAATGTATAAAATAATACAAATCACTTATTTTTACTATTTTGAAATTGGTTATAGGGCATGTGCACTCGGAGGGAGGGAGGGAAGAAGAGTGAGAACAAGCCTCCAGGTCCAGGACTCGGACCATGGTTGGCCAGTGGAAGTCCAGTGCCTTAACTACCATGCCACTTGCTGGCTCCTGCAATTAATTCTTAATACTTGACCATGGCTCCTGAATTTTCTCCTACCTCCTGTTTTTAGTGTTATTTTTTCATTTCAACTGATAGTTAATGTGTCTACCAGAGATAATTTAGAAGAGAGGAGATGAAAAGCTGATGATGACATTTGGATGTTCTTCTGGCTATCTTTTAGTTTTATTTGACCCAAGGCTAAACTGTTAAAAATTTTAATCCTTAGCATTTGTTGAATAATGCCAAGGTTCTTTTCATTTCTCTCTTTAAAGGTGTTCTATAATCTAGCTTACTATTTCTCCCTCATTTGTGGGAATATTTGGGGTTTAGAGATATGGGATTTGCTCACTTAGAACATGACAGCCAGTTCACCACCACCCCTCACCTACTCCCCACTACTTTACACAAGTCCTCTTAGAATCTGGTTCCTTTCTCTGTTCTGGCAACTTCCCTTAGATCTTCCTAGACTTCCCATATGCCTTTCCTGAAATACGGAACACCTCATAAAGAACTTTTCCATTCACCTCTGTGCAATTTAGAAGGAACTCCATCATTTCATGGTTGCCTTTTACTAGAAATGCTTCTCATCTTCAGTTGCCTTTGTAAATAAGTATGCATCTGTTTCTTTCTTTTTTTTAATAGCAAATGTGTTGTACCCAGTTTAGTATTTTCTCATCTCCTGAATAAATCCAAAATTATGCTGTACATGAATAAAAGATTACTATGGATTTGGGGGCTTTTAATTCACAGAAAATGGAACAAAATTATTGAATACTTTTATGAGCAGTAAAATCATTATCATTACTCTGTAGCAAGTGGCCAACACTGAAGCTTTATAGCTCTTTGATAAAAACAGAAACCATATCTTTAGGTCAGCCAAACCAATCAAGTCAAATCTTGTGCATACAGGAAATTTTACTCTGCTTTTAGTTTATTTTCGCAGTGATGTTTGGTATGGGGCCATGAACAGATGGTTACCTCATAACCCAAGTCTTTGCTTGAGGCATCAATTAGTTACTCTGGAAGCTATAGGAATCTTGCCTGGAACTTGCGCTGTTCCAAGAGAAACCTAATAGCACAGCTCTTATGATCTGATTAATTAATGGTTACTAAATTTTGTAAGTGTGTAATTTTTGTTTTATTGGATAGAGATATCTTTCAAGTAATTTTTTTTCCTCTAGGGAAAAATATGGTCCATGTTTAAATTAAATTTTTATATTGAGGTCTCACCAAAATAATTAAACACTCCCCTAAATAACGATTAAAATATTAGACTTCATTAAAACATGTTTTTGTATCTTTTTAGATTATAGTGCTGTTTTCTCTCAGAATATGTATAATTAAATTGGACATTTAATTGAATTTGAGTAAACCCTAATCTAATTTAGAATTTAAATTTAAATTACATATTTCATTAGAATTAAATTTAATTCTTAGAATTGATTTTTTTTTGGAGAGGTTTTTGCTGTTGGGTGTGTGTGCTCGTGAGAGAGAGAGAGAGAGACAGACAGAGAGACAGAAAGCGAGAAATCACCCCCCCTCCCTCCCGGGGGGATGACCATACCACAATCCCTTCTCCATTCTCCTCTTGGGATCTTGGACATGCATGCACATGCACCTGGCGTGAGTTTAAGCCACCAGGTCCAGGACTCTAATCAAAGTCAACTACATGGGAGTCCAGTGACATAGCCATTATGCCAACTGCTGGTCCCAGAATTGATTTTTTTTTTTTTTTTGAGAGAGAGTTTTGCTATAGGGGGCGTGCACTCACTGGAAAGACAGAGAGAAACAGAGAGACAGAAAGTGAGAAATCCACCCCCCACAGGGGGATGGCCAGGGCATAATCTCTTCTCCTTCATTCTCCTCTCAGGATCTTAGGCATCCATGCACATGTACCTAGCATGAGTTTTAAGCTGCCAGGTCCAGGACTGACCATATGGGAGCCCAACAACATAACCACTATGCCACCTGTTGGTCCCTAGAATTGAATAATTAATGTCTGGATTTTTAAAGCTATATATATATATATATATCATATTGTTTCTCCATCAAATCTATTATTTAAGAATATTTAATATAATCTGAACAATAAACTATTTTTCAAGAGAGTTACTTATTCAGCTTTATTTATCTATTCATTCATTTTTAATTTGACCAGAGAGAGAGCGAGTGAGAAAAAAAGTGAGAAAGCAAGCCACCAGGTCTGGGACTCGAACAATGGTCGGCCATGTGGGAGTTAACCACCATACCACCTGAACAATAAACTATTAAGAAGTAATCTGCCATTTAACAGATGTGTAACTTTGAAAGTTTCTCTATCATTATGTAGATATCAAACCTTCTGACCCTTCTCATTGCAGATTTAGCTATTTCTTTCTTTGTATGTTCCCTTTTTAGAAACATATTCTTCTTATATGACAATTTTCCCTGTTAGTCAACCTGTCACTAAAGACTGAGTTTGTTAATATTAGGTGCTATGATGCACACCGAGCATAGTGTTGGCCTATGGCAATTACCCAATTGCTGATGAGATACTGATTTTAGAACTACAAAATCATAACCAATAGAAAAGCCTTCGTCCCTTTATCTTGTACATATTAATATATAGATAATTTATGTAATCAATAGGACCATAGAGATCTAAAAGTGTATCTTCTAGATTGATATTCTTTAGACATACATGATTAGAATGTTGATGATTTGACAACAAAAACCCCCATCAAACCCAGAGTTGTACAACTACAGCTTTTCATTCAACCTCCAAAACAAAAGAAATTGATAATTATAAGAATTTAAATAGTTGAGAAATGATTGTACCTTAAATAAGAGATGTAGAAGTGAATCAAGCTGTTGAACTGAACAATTAAAATTGAGTATGCTTTAAAGCTAAGAAAAGGGCCAGGCAAAAGAGCAAGGATTCTTGTTGAATGAGCTAATAACAAAATGAGTGGTAAAAAGTCCAATCAAAAATCCTATTATATGCCAGCAGGACTTTTCTTTCCTTCTTTTTTTGGCCCTCTTCCTATGTGTAGCATAAGAAAAATGAGAGTTAAAACCCTACAATGAGAGCCAACAGTTAAAATCAACACTTTGATTTTTACACTCCCATGACCCTTTCCAGGTCAACCAGATAGCCACCATGCCAGTGTCCTTATTGCCTTTCAGTGATGCTGAGGTCTCATGCTGATGAGTGTCTTCAGTATTTTTCCCACTTTTCCTCCATGAGAACTGTTGTTTTCATATGTTCTCTCTTTGTTTCACTTAGAATTTAGACTTATTGACTTCTATCTTAGTTATCTGGATTGTAGACACAAAATTATGGCTCTGCAGGTTCCTTTTCTGGTAAAATCGAGTCCACGAGCAGTACACTTGGAAAGATCAGGGCACACATACCATCAGTCCTCCTGTCAAGGCCAGTGAATGGGAGGCATTCTTATATGTCTATGCTTCATGGGATACTCTTGTCATTTTGGCCTTTCCCTGACTTGATGGCCATGTACTGGCCTGGGGTCTTTCAGCTGTCAAGTGTTCAGTTTCTGAATAAATATTTATATTGCCACTATTTGGCGATTTTAAAAATAGCCTTCTGCTATATTCCATTTACTAACTGTTCTTAAAGCCATCCTGTTCCTCCCTGGTGGACCACTGTTTCTGTAGTCACTTCTCCGAAGCAGTGTGGATCTCTAACACTGAAAGCAAGAACCCCTTGATAGCTTGCTATGCTTTCTGAGTGTAGGGGAGAAACAGTTGCTCTCATGTTGGGCAGATTGGTGGTTAGTGCCAGATACACCATCCAGGTCTGTACCAGTTAAGAAGGACTAATATTGATCAGTTATCCTTTCTACACTTTGAAGGCTTAACATTTTTTTAAAGAATTGTTTATTTAATTTTATTTCTTAGTATTATTATTTTTAAATATTTTATTTAACTTGATTTATTCATGCATTCATTTTAATTTGTCCAGAAAGGGAGGGAGGGAGAAAGAAAGGGAGGAAGGGAAGGAGAGAGAGAGAGAAAGAAAGTGAGAAAGCAAGCCTCTAGGCCCAGGACTTGTACCACGGTCAGCCATGTGGAAGTCCAGTGTCCTTAACCACACCACCTGCTGGCTTAGTATTATTCTTTAAAAAAACTGCCATAGGGTAAGTGCGTTCACCAGAGAGAGAGAGAGAGAGAGAGAGAGAGAGAGAGCGAGCGAGCAAACTGCCAGGGTCTGGGACTCAAACCATGGTCAACCATGTGGGGAGTTCAATGCCCTAGCCACCACGCTACTTGCTGGCCCCCAATTTTTCTTTTTTAAGTTTATTTCTTTCATAAGTAAGAAAGACTGGGCAAAGGGGGCGAAGAGAGGAAGAGCAAGGAAATCCTCATAGGATTCTCATGCAGTAATCCACAGCCAGTCTCAGACGGCCTGGGTCCCAGGCATGTATGCATACCTAGGTTGCTCAGGAGGGTTTAGGGAACCTTCCCTGGGGGTCAGTCTTGCAGAGCATTATGTTACCACTGCACAACTGTCTGGCCTTTGAAGGCTTTTATAAGCCTCACAGAAAGTTACTTATGGTAATCTCAGTGTGTCAAAAGGGTCTCTGGAGTGATAGAGCTTTCCCTAGAGAATGTTTACAAAATGGGAAGTGAAAGCTCCATTTGTATCTTGCAATAATTCATGACATAAACTCCCAAACAAGCGGACATCTTGGGATTTAGATAAGAGTGCCATTAGAAGAGTAAAGAATTGGTGACTTCATGAAGAGACATTAGGCAGCGATTTTTGAGGAGACCGAAGCAGCTAGATTTTTATGCTTTTAGGATGTTGTTGCAGAGCACTCTTATATCCACTGTGGAAAAATTCGAAAAATGCTGAGAAGTACAATTACATATAATCTTCCATTTCTTAAAGGAGTCATCACCATTAAAATTTTGTAGTGTTTTTGCCGGTCTTTTTCTACAGACAACAGTCTTGCAGCACTAGAAGATTTGTATGTGATCTTGTGATTATGAGTGTTCCGTTCAGTATTGCAGCTTGTTGTCCCGCTAAGACACTAATGTGCATCATGCATGCTATGTGTTTTTGGGCACAGTGACCCCGGATGACCACAGAGCAGCCACTTCTCAGGGAAGCCTAGTTCTAATTGCTTTGAAATTTGGGAAAATGGTATGTGCTACAGTATGACTCAAGAACCTTGGGATTTGTAAGACTCTTAGAGGATATCCTCGATATCCTCAAAGAAGATCAAGGGTCTGTGGTGGTGTATGACTATGTATGTGTGTGTTTGCTTGTGTATAATCACATTACACAGTTACTACCCTGATTTCCTTCATTTAGTGTCTTATTGTAGACATGTTATTGTGTCATTAGATATTATTAAAAATGTGATTTGAAATGGTATATCACATTCCATAAGTAGCTCTCCTTTTTTTTTTTTTCTTTTTAAAAAAATCATTGGATACTTAGCTGGTATGTAGTTTATAGTGTTCCCACACCTTTTACCTAAGTCCTTCTTCCAGATTACGGTTCCTTAAACATCCCCTAGCAACCTATTTTTTTCCTTCCTTAAGTTGAAAACAACTATGATTAATTATTCATTTTTTTCAAGTTACATTTTGTCACAACTAATGGTGTGATGCATGTTTTTATTTAAACTCAGTATCATGTAAAATAATTAGATTGTTATATTTTTGTGTGTGTGTGCTGAATCTTGCTTTCCAGAAAGATTGTTTTCATTGACACACCTTTAGCAAGTTTAAACTGCTAATATGAACATACCTTCACCTATCATAAGTCTTATAAAAAACAATTACAGCAATTTGCCAACATAATTGTTTTTGTCTTTCTTTACTTGTGCAGTTTAATGTTTTTCTTCATATGAACTGTTTATTTTCTTTTATGAATTAAATCTTGTTCTTAGCCTATTTTTTTATTGAGAAATTAGTGTTATTAATTTGCAAGCACGTTTTAAAATCGTAATCAGAAATAATTGTCCTGGCATAAAAATAAAACATACCCACTTTTCTTCATTTCTGCTGCCTCCAGCCT
The DNA here is from genome assembly GCF_000334495.1 of Tupaia belangeri chinensis. Classification (NCBI taxonomy): domain Eukaryota; kingdom Metazoa; phylum Chordata; class Mammalia; order Scandentia; family Tupaiidae; genus Tupaia; species Tupaia belangeri. Next base: position 6,581,311 of record NW_006159534.1, on the reverse strand, counting down.
AGGCAGAGCCACCATCGTTTCTCATCTGAATTGCTTCAGTAGCAGAATTTCTAAGAGGTTGGTGAGGATCTGCCTGAATTGGCCTCAGTCTACCTTTCTAGCTTTGCTTCAAGCCATTCTCCTCAGTTTTTTCAGACTTCACTTCTTTCACCACTCACTGTCCCCTCTCCCCACAAACCTTCACACATGTTCCTGTGTCTGACAAGCTTCATTTTTCTGTTTTCTTTCTCTCACTTTCTTTTTTTAATATATTTTTTTTTTTTTTGCCAGAGGGCATGTTTGCTTGCTAGAGACAGACAGAGACAGAAGGAAAGTGTGAAATTGCCTCTCCCAAAGGGGGGTGACCACTCCAGAATCTCTTTTCTTCCATCCTCCCCTTGGGATTTTGGGCATGCAGGCACATATGCCCAGTGTAATTTTCAAATCACTGAGTCTGGGCCTCAAACCACAGTTGGCCATGTGGACATCCAGTGCCTTAACCACTAAGTTACCTGCTAGCCCTGCTCCATCTTTCTTAACAGCTTTTCTCATGCACCTTTGCCTAAGTCCTTTTTCCAGTTTAGGGCTCCTTAAATCTCCTCTAGCATCCTATTCTTTCCTTCCTTATGTTGAAAAAAAACCCTGTGATTAATTCATACAGTTTTGCAAATTACATTTTGAAAAATCACCTGATTCTGATGAGGTAAGTAATTGACATGTATTATTTCTAGAGTTTTGTGAAGAAATGTATACACATACATATCTATGATGGAAAAATTACATAAAATGGAACTAGTTTCTTTGCAGTTTATGAAATGAATCATCCTTGAAGAGTGATGAATAAGACTCTGGGCTCTGGAGTCCTGGGACTTGAGTTGAAATCCTGGACCTATCAATTTATGAGCTATTGGATGAGTTAGTTGACCTTTCTGTGCCTCACATACGTCTTCTATAAAATGAGGTTAACTGATCTCTTATGATTCTTGCGAATATTGAATGAAGTAATTCATAAACTGCTTGGCGCATAGTATGTAGTAAGTGCCATGTAAATCTTGCTTTTCCTTTTCCTCTTCCCCATTGTCTTTATCTTTGAACTCTGATAGGTGCCAACAATGCAGAATGTAGTGCTAGGTGGTACCTAGGTTTCGGCATTCTTTCTAGGAAAAATCTCTCTGCTGGTTTTGAAGTGTTTCCTGTTAGATCATGGGTTTACTTCTGATCATAGTTCATGGAGCCTCTTTTGTCACATTGCCATTCTTCTCTGGAAGTTGATGAGATTTCCTTTGCTCCCAGAACTGCAATGAGTACCTTTTGTAAGATAATGTGGTTTATCTCGCCTCCTTTTCCGTAGTATAGTTTTTAAAGTGTTCATCTTCAGATCTGTTTTCTTCGACAGCTGGCAAACTTCCCCAGACTCTGTGAGGAAACGGAAAGGATCGTTGCTAACCACATTCGTGATCGAGAAGGGAAGACCAAGGACCAGGTGAGGAGAGGCCTTCCTGGGGAAGTCAGTCCTGTGGGAAGTAAAAGGTCTAAGGTTGCCTGGTTCCCCCAACAGCTGGCTTGTCCTTGAGTGGAAACAAAAAAATAATCCCAGGGTACACAACCAGATTATATTTATTTTTACATATTTATCAATTAGTATAGTATTATAATGCTAATAATTTACGGAGTTAGAAATATAAAGACTTTAGAAGAATGGAATTGAAAAAAAGTAATTGTGTGCATTCCGCAAATCCCAGGAGGAGAATGCTGGAGAAAGAATTGCAGCATGGCCACCCCCCACCCCCGGGGGAATGACTTTTCACTTTCTTTCTCGCTGTCTCTCTGTCTTTCTCCATCAAAGCACATGTGTCCTATGACAAAAACCTAAAAACAAACAAACACAAACCAGTAATTGGAGTTCTGTTATTTTTCTCCTCCACATTTTATAGGTCACCATATCTACCCCTAGTCTGTACATATCCCCTTTTTAAGCCACTAATCCAGAAACATACTACATTTTCTCTTTAAAACAGGGTCTTTAACTTTTAATGGGCCTACAGATGGGTTCCAGGGTATTCATTAACTCCTAAAATGTTAAATTCAATGTTTTTATTCTTATTTTAGAAGAGAATGGACATAGTGTTTCATCAGTTTACCCATGGAATCTATCATTGAAAAAAAGATTTCAGAACTAAAGTTTTTAATATTTCGACCTCTTTTGTTAACATACATGATTTGCGAGGGGTGACCTTGAAGTTGTCTTCCATCCTAGTTCTGTGATAGGGGATGATTATTTTTAAGAGCAAATATTTCATTTGAAAAAGTGAAGAACTAAATAAAAATAATAAATAACCCTTACATTTAAATGGATTTTTTCCTTAGTTACTTATAAAACAGTATAATGAAAAATACGAAGATTTTCAAATACTGTTAAATTCCATGACACAGCTGCAAGTGTGATGTGGAGAGGACTCTGGACTTAGGCCATGTGTTCGCCACAAAGTAACAGCATGTTCTTGTGCAAATCACTTTTTGGACCGTTCTTTCTCATGTTCAGCTCTGGAATGTTAGTCCGCATGATCTCTAAAGGCCTCTATAAGTTAGTATTTTAAGATTTTTGATTCTCCTGTGAGTTGGAACAAGGCAGGGAGAAATGGGGGAAAAGAGGAAGACAAGATGAAAGAGAGGGAGAGACAGACAAACCATGGTGGGAGGTATGGGAGGGAGAGGGGAATAGAGAGAGAGAGAGATCACAGGGAGAGAGACAGATACAGCAGTGGTGGAGATGGAGAACCAAAGTGTGGAGGCTCACCAGGTTGAAATGTTTTCAGGACACTCTCTCTGCTTGAGCTGTGGATTCTTTGTTAATTATTTTTATCATTGTGCTTTGGCAGTTAATCAGCCACTATTATAGTGTTCACTTGTTTTCCAGATCCCACACTCCTATACAGCTACAACAGCCCCTAGTGGAGAGAAGAGACTGTGATGTAGCAATAAACAAATTGATATTAACTCCTAACCTAGTGAAATCAAGCTGAGGGCCGGGTATACAGCCCCAGGACTAGAGGTTCTCTACACATTTACTGTCTTGGCTGTTGAGGGACAGAGAAAATCCAAGTTTTAAGGAATCAGCTGTACTTCTGACCTTAAATAAATCAGCTATTTTAATTTAGTATCTTTAGTCTATAGCATTCAAGTGATAATATATCCTACTTAATTTTTAGAGAGCCTAAGAAATAGTACAATTGCCTTTTTTTTTTTTTTAAAGAGAGATTTTTTGCTATTGGGTGAGTGTGTTTGCCGGAGAGACAGAGAAATAGAAAGCAAGAAATCACTCTCCAGGGGGCATTGGCACACTGCAATCTTTCTCCTCCATTCTCCTCATGTGCCCAGCGTGAGTTTTAAGTCACCGGGTCTGGGACTTGAACCATGGTCAACTACATGGGAGTCCAGTGACATAACCATTATGCCATCTGCTGGTCCCCAATTGTTAGTTTTTTTTTTTTTTAAACTTTTGTTGAAAAAAAAAGTAGCTATTTTTGCTATAGGGCATGTACATTCACTGGAGACACAGAGAAAGTGAGAAATCATCCCTCAGGGGAAAGGCCACGCTCTTCTCCATTGTCTTTTTGGGATTTTGGGCACATACGCACATGCACTTGGTGTGAGTTTCACGCCACCAGGTCCAAGACTCGAACCATGGTCAGCCACGTGGGAGTCCACATTTCAGAGTTTTTGTAAAATAGTGTCTACACATCGCTTTGTTGTTAAGATTATGGGCTCTGGGCTCAGACTACCTGACTTTGAATCCCAGCTGTATTGTTTGCTTTCTGTGTCATCTCTGGGAAGTTACTTGAAATCTTTATACTTCAATTTTCTTATCTTTTAAAGACAATTTGCAAAAGAGTGCATGCAGTCATCAGAGAGAGACAGAGAAACAAGAGAAAGCCCTCCAATGGTGTGTGGTGATGCTGCCATCCCTTCTCTTCCATTTCTCTATCCTGTCAGGATTTTAGACACACCCATACACACACATCTGGCATGTTTTTCAAGCCACAACAGAGATGGCCATAAGGGTTCCAGTTCCTTCACTACCAGGGCACAGGGCCGGTCCCTTCCTTACCTTCAAGTTGGATAATAATATAGTTGACTCAGCCATTTTGTGAGAGCAAACTGAAATAATGCAAATGTAGCTTTCTTCGTTCTTAACTGTTTTTGTTGTTATTCCCTAAAAGCTATGACACATAGTACGCATACGAAAGAATTGCTCTTCTGATTTCAAGGGAAATTGTTTTTATCTGCGGCTTCCTCAAGTGGGAGAAAAAGGACAGAGCAGGTGTCTTCCTACTGAATGACAAGCTCAGGTGGCTTGGGCTCACGGTTACCAACTGCCTGTAGAAGTTAGTAGTGGTCACCTTTAACATGGACCCATGTGGCCGAGTGCAACTGTGTACGTGCTTAGTGATGGAAAGAGCCATTCTGGATAGGTATCGCGCTTGAGTTTTGAGCTCTGTGGTGCGTGAGGCCATGTGGTTATTTTGAACTATCCGGTCAAAGAGTGTGACTGACATCCTCAGGCCTTTACACCAGTATTGCTCTGAGCCATTCTTCTTTTTTCTTTTTCCACCAAAAAAAAAAAGAAAAAAAAAAAAAAAAGAAAAAGAAAGAAAAGAACATAGAGGCATTATTACCAGCTTCAGCTCTGAAAGCTTTGTGGGGAAAAAAAAAAAAATCTTTGAAATTAAAAATATGGAAAGCTGTAAATGTGTCTGTGAGCATTTTCTTAAAGGTTTTTCAGACAGTGACATGTGCCAGCTATTATTCTATGTGTTTCTATCCATGTGATTACATATGGAGGTGGCTGGTTTTGTGGGTGATTACTGCTGCTGGAATAACTTAACTTTTCTTTAACAAAATATTCAGTAATTGTGGGTTTTTTAAAAAAAAAGGCAGGGGAGAAACTCTGAGAAAGTGAAAAAAGGATAAAAAATGTGCTGTTTTCCTTTTCGTCCCCCACATACGACCTGGCTCTTTTCCTGGGGTGAACACAGACTCCCAGTTTCCAGGAATATGAATGAGAACAGCCATAGCTTTTATTTTTTTCCCCACTTTTTTCCTTTACTGCAGTCCAAGTTAATGTGTGTGAATGTACAAAATCTTCGTGACAGCCCTTGGCAATGTCGAGGATTCTGTAGATATTTTGCTCCTCATGGTGGCAACAATTAATTTGTGCTTAAATATTACAGCTTATTGGTATAAACTATTGCCCCAGTGTATTTGGGAGTATAATATCTAACAGAACCTGGCTTTATTGTTGGGCAAAGAGAGGTAACACTGCAGCCAATTTAATAATGATCACTCCTCCTAATTTAATTCTTTATTTTTCTTCGAGAGATTAAACAGCTTTTTCATAAAAGTATGATGTACTGACCCAATAGCCCTGTTTCTTGACTTTATTTTTGGTGATGGGAATAAATTTGTAGCGGGCCCTTTTTAATTTAATTTTTTATTTTCTTTTGCATTTCCCCTTGTGACTCTCGGCCAGATTCGGTCAGATGACTTGCTGTTTGGAGGCCACCAAAACAAAGCCTCAGAGCCTATGGCAATGGGTATTAAGCAAGAAACAGGTGACTACACATTAATTACATGGGAATAAATTGCTCCCTTTAAAGCAAACTATTCTTCAAGCCTGGGAGATAGTTACAGAATGAAAGCTACAAGTCTTTGTTGGGCATCTGTTATGCGTATCACACTAGGTGGTCAGGATAAACTGTTGAATAAGATGAACATAATCCCTGCTTCTATGGAGCTTTCCATCTCAGGGAAGAGAAACATCGAAGAAAAATTGGTTTGCCATGATATACACATGGCAAACAGAACAAATAAAAAGTATAGGGAGCAATATATACATCTGTGGATGACAGAATTATGGTGCATAGACTATGGGAACATAACCAGGTCCTGGCTATGGGCAGGAATGGAGGTCCAGGGAGACTTTCCTGAGGAACTGCCCCCAGGAGGGCATTACATAGACTGTCTGGGAACTGTTGCCTTGAGGACGCTGGTGCACTCAAATGCTACCCTCAGTGAAGGGAGGCAGCACGAGACAGCTCACCACAATCCTCAAAGTTCATTTAACTAAGTCAAAGCACAGAGCTCTGAGGTTGCTCAGGCAGGGATTCATTCATTCTTTTTTTTTTTTTGAGAGGTTTTTTGCTATAGGGCGTGTGCGCTCGCCAGACAGAGAGAGACATAGAGACAGAAAGCGAGAAATCACCCCCCAGGGGGGATGGTCACGCCGCAATCACTTCTCCTCCATTCTCTTCTTGGGATCTTGGGCATGCACGCACACGCGCCCGGCGTGAGTTTTAAGCCACCGGGTCCGGGACACGAACCGCGGTTGACTACGTGGGAGTCCAGCGACATAGCCATTACGCTAACTGCTGATTCCCTCAGGCAGGGATTCTTCAGGGATTCACAAATCTGAGCATCCCAGAGTGAGAAACGATGCAGTTGGAAAGACAAAAGAAACAAGGACCAGGAACTCTGTTTTGAATATCTCTGGACTAAAACTGTCTTTCCTACAGTTCCTGATGGTCACTCCGACTCGTTTTTTTTTTTTTTTTTATTCTCAGAATATTCTCCACAGGGAGATCTTCTAGATTTCCAACTCAGAGTTTATGAGTAGCTAATGAATAGAATAGTTTCATGTTGCCTGGGACATGCATTCAATTTGTTCCTTCACGAATCTTGAGGAATATGGGGGTGGACAACGGTCTAATGGTAAAACACATTACTCCGTGAAGTAATTCCATGTGCAAATGTTCCTGGTTCCAGCCTGAATACTTCCCTGAGTATACCAGGCACATGCATGGTCAGATCCGGGGCAAGGGTTGTGGGGTGGCATCAAGACCTGGGGGTGCTGTGTCTCTGTCTTCCTCACTCATGGAAAGTAGGCAGGAATAAACTTGAACGACCTTTTTATGTTTTTTTCAAAGATTTTTGCAGTAGGGTGTGGTGCTTGCTGGAAAGAGAGAGACAGAGGTAGAGATAGTCAGTGAGAGGGGAAGGGAGAAATCTCCTTCCCCCACCACCAGGCAGGATGGTCATGCCACAGTCCCCTCTTCTCCAATCTCCTCCTGGGATTCTGGGCATGCACACATACGCATATGCCCAGCATCATTTTCAAGCTGCCAGGTCTGGTACTTGTACTGTGGTTGGCTATTTGGGAGTCTAGCACCTCAACCACCATACCACCTGCTTGCCCCACATTTAAACAGTCTTAAGTGGGCCCAGCAGGTAATGTGGAGGTTGGGGTGGCTAATTTTTGGTTACATGGTGTCTACAGGAGCAGGACGCTCTGGGAGCCCCTCCTTGGCTTTCCTTCCGTATGTCTTCCCACACCAGGTTGTTCTTTTGAATGTTATTTCTACATTTTAGAGGAGTAGAGTAAACCCGAGGTTCTGTGTTAAGTAGCAAATAATATGTGCTTTTCTCTTTTTGTGGTACTCAAGACTTTTTCTGACTTAAGAATTTAGGGTACAAAGCTATGAAGCTGTCCAATGAAAAAAATGTAACTTTTTTTATTCTAATTGAAGCATCCTTTGAAAAATTAAAAGATTTTTAAAGATTTTTTTTTTAAGAGAGATTTTTGCTATAGGAGATGTGTGCTTGCTGGAGAGACAGAAGGAGACAGAAAGGGAGAAATCACCCTCCAGGGGAATTGGCTACACTGCAGTCCCTTCTCCATTCTCCTCTCCGAATCTTGGGCACACACACACAAGCCCCGTGTGAGTTTTAAGCCACCAGGTCTGGGACTCGAATCAGAGTCAACTATGGTTGGCTATGTGGGAGTCCATTGACGTGACTACCACGCTATCTGCTGGTCCTGATCGATGATTTTTAAAATTAATTTTGTATTGTCAGAGGGCATGTGCGCTCATGGGAGTGGAGGGAGAAGAGAGAGAACAAGAACACCCCCCCCTTTTCTTCTTCCTGTTGGAATTTGGGGCATACATGCACACACGCCTGGTATGTTTTTCAAGCCTCCCAGGCCAGATTTGAACAACAGTTGGCTCTTTGGCTCCCTACGCACAGTGCTACAGGGCTGGCCTGAAGGTACATGATTTGTAGCCAGTTATGAATTTAATGTTTGAAAACTTGAATGGATTTTCACTGAAGTGTTTCTCTTTGACTTGTAGGTACTACTATTGATTGACATTCAAGTGTCCTACATCAACACCAACCATGAAGACTTCATTGGCTTTGCAAAGTACGTGAAACATCTGATTGTCACACATGTCCTCCCCCTCCAGCTGTCCCATCTAGAACACACACTGAATTTCTATTTCAGTCCCCCCAACTTCTGAAAGTACAGTCTGTGTCCAGATGAGCTCTGACTCAGCCTCAGAGGGCTGAGCTCCCTGGCTGCAGGGCAGGGGTTACTCTAATTTCTCGACCAAGTAGTTGGCTCTGGTATGCAGCACGTGAAATCATGTGTGCTTAGACACTCATTATTTTTGGATGACGATCTGCAGTTTGTTCTTGAACTCCCATAGATAAGCAGTAACAGATGCACATTTAAAATTTGGGAATGATTTCTCACACATATTTGAAGTATCAAGTGAAATTCACAGGATACAAGCTATTTCTATTTCCCTAAGTCAGAATGCAGAGGGCTTTTTAATTTTTTTAGGAGAGATTTTTGCTATAGGGCATGTGTGCACGCCTGAGAGTCAGAGACAGAGAGACAGAAAGCAAGAAATCACCCCCAAGTAGGGATGACCTTGCCACAATCCCTTCTCCATTCTCCTCTTGGGACCCTGGGCACTCAACGCGCTCAGCGTGAGTTTTAAGTCACTGGGCCCGGGTCTTCAACCGTGATTGACTACATGGGACTCCAGCGATGGAACCATTACACCATCTGCTGGTCCACAGAGGCCTGTTTTAAAAAAACTGTCCTGTGTGAACTTAGCTATAAGCTGTTCGATAAACATTCTCTTTTCTATAAGGTATAAAAACTTTAAATATGCCTTTCTGTATATATTACTGTCCATTGCAGATATTGTCATATAGATACAATGATTGGTTTTTGGTGGTTGATAATTCATCATATAATGTTTTTTTAACTATTATTTATTTTTGATTATCATCATAATCTTCTTTATATTACATTGGATTACATATAACTTTACAGTGTATTACATTGCTTTTTCAAAAGGGAATGCCATGCATGTCAGTCAATACAGAGACATTAATCTCCCCACTTCATTCAATATCTTTTCTATGTTTTTCCCAATCATTATTATTATTATTCTAATTATTTTTTTAAATAGTCAATCACTATTTCTCATTTTTCTTGTAAAAAGACTTTACTCATCATGAAATACTTCTCAGACCAATCCAGTTGAGAATACTGTATATGTCATCAATCATATAATGTTTTTAAGATCCTAAATTTGCTGTTTTCTCCTATTAGAGGATCAATTTTTGTTTGATTTAAAGAATATTAGTTCTAATTTTAATGTATATCTATGGCCTGCAAATGGATCTAATTTTAAATATATAAAAATGATTAGTTTTTAAAAATTCATGGGAAATGTGTATTATGAAAAATTATGCATGAGTTTCACATTTTTGGCACAAAAATAAACTCAAACTCAAATTCCATTTTCCATGAACATTTTGAGGTCCCCATGTAATAGCCTGTTTTATGTAAATGTAAAGTAGAAGAGTCTACGTGTTTTTACTTGAGCTAGGTATTCAAGAACAGGAATTTTTTTTTTTTTTAAAAGCACAACAAAATGCAAAATGAATTTATTTTATTATACCCCAACTCAGAAGAAACAGATACATAGAGCCTGTGACCTAAACTACACAGTGGCCTGAGGAATGTTTTGGGGAGAAAAGGACCCATTATCCAACAGGAAATTGTCTCGTTCTAAACTTGGCTGTAGCTGCGATGACCTAGCCAATAGTGTAAATATATTTTGCATTCAGTGGCCGTTAGCATTGAGTGGTAGATTAGCTTTCCTCGGCTGTTTTCTGTCTGTGATGTACGTGTTTTAGGTCACTGTGATAAATATTTTCCCTGTCTAGTTGTCTTTTCAGCCTCAGTGTCCACTCCAACTCCTAGGTAGGTATCTGTTACATGGGTGCTTCTCACAGAACTGTCCCCCTCTCTTCCAGCCCCCGTTACCCTCCCCGTTGGCACTGTTCATTTCCTTCTGCAGTAGCACCCAGGCCAAATATGCCTCCTGTCCCTAGATCTGGAAAGAGGACCTGAGATTTTTTTTCTCCCATCATCTGTGAATTACAGGTGGCCCGTGCCAAGCTCTACTCTGCTCTCTATGGGAGAAAAAAATAAAGAAAATATTCGGTCTTGCCTTATAGGATCTTGTCTAATAATCAAAAATTCTAGGGAAACACATGCAAACATGTAAATGGATGCATTCTCCATTTACTTCACTTGCTGCTTTGAGGAGTTTAAAAGACAAATCCTTGCATCTTGTGAAATAACAGGAACGCTGCCTTTAATGTTGATTTTTATGGCTTACAAATGCCAGTTAGGTTCTTATAAAAATGTAGCAGATGTAGATGTAAACTTGACACAATAACTTAAAAGTGGAAAAGGATGAAAAAGCAGTGCTGCCCTTCGTAGTATTCCAATTCAAGGGTAAGATGTAATACGTTTGGAGAGATTCACGTTTTGAACATATTATGTAACTAGTGCCACCACTTAACCCTCCCCCCCCACATATGCTTTTGTTTTTTTTTTGAGAGGTTTTTGCTATAGGGCACGTGCGCTCACCA
>NW_006159534.1:6500935-6570323 GCF_000334495.1 Tupaia belangeri chinensis | reverse complement strand
CCCCACATATGCTTTTTGAATTTTTTTTTTTTGGCTGGGTTACATCCCTTCCCCTCCCCTCCCCCTTCTCTTTTCTTTCTGTCTATCTTTCTAATGATAGATAAGCTACTGTTTATTTCTTCTCCACTAAATTACAATGTCTTCTACCTCACAAGCTGTTGCACCCCAATATTATATTGATTTCCAACTTTTTAAAGGCTTATAATTTTCAAACATAATACTTTTAAACACAGTCTTTTGATATAGTAAAAGTCTCTCTGTAACCAAGGAGGCTGCCTCCATTCCCTAATAGTGAAATAAGACTATGCTGTTTGGAGAGTGAAATAGAAGCATTGATAAACATGCTCTAGAAAGCCAGAAGCTTTGCCAATTTATCATCTAATTAAGCTGCACACCTAAAGTATTTTTTTTTAAAGATGGGTGTGTGTTTAGCTAACAGGTGGCATGGTGGTTAAGGTGCTGGATTCCAACATGGGCAGCTGTAGTTTGAGTTCTGGACCTGGTGGCATGAAAATTATACCAGGAGTGTGCCTGTGGGTGTCCAAAATCCCAGGAGGAGAATGGAAGAGAAGGGATTGCAGCGTGGTCATCCCCCTGGTTGGTGATTTCTCACTTCCCCTCTCACTGTTCCAGTCTCTCTCTGGATAGGATGGGTCTGTTTTTTTCAGCAGTTAGAGTTGTTTTTCCAGAATTTGCCACTGATGGACTTTGGGTTTTGGCAAAGCACTTAGCCTCTCTGTATCTCCGTTTATGGATCTATCAAATGGAGTTATAAATAATCCATGTCATATATACTTTTCAGGATCGTTGGAAGATCAAATTAATAAAGTTAAATGGAAATGCTTTAGAAAACTGGCGTAGCCTGTGAATGTGAGTCTCTCTCTCCACACCCACTCACTCACCCTCCCACACCCACACCACACACACACACACACACACATACACACACACACACACGAATTTGATTACTTGAAATACCATTTTACTTTGTAATGAAATTTATAACGACTTAAGCATGATTGCCACTGGAATATTTCTTAGTTGTTAATATCATTATCTCCAAATGTAATATTTTGACTGAGACTCAGGGTACATTTCATTGTGACATGTGACATGGAGGTAATTATGAAGATGAAGAAATGTTCATTTCAAAATCACTTTGAGGGGTTGTGGTATTTTTTTGTGCCTTTAAAAATTAAAAAAATATGGTTGCAGCTATAAATTTTGAGGCTGGCAGGAATACCGTTTCCATCAAGGAAGAAAAGTCAAAGCCATATTTGAAGACAATTATGTAAGTATTTTTAAGTTCCAAAGACAGAAATGAAGGTCTGGGGTTGAGGAAAATAAGAATTCATTTCATGAGATTTTTAGAGAGTTGCCAAAAGAAAAGGGCCTTCCTCTCATATTTGTAGAATGCTGCCGTACATAGTATTTTACACATGGAAATTTTTCAACTGGGATGATTTTTCGTTCTAAATTTTCATAAAAAGGAAAATAAATGGGTAATATTAGATTAATGTAACATTTATTTTCAGAGTAATGTTCAGGACATCTCAAAATTCTTTCTGTTGTAGAATTTACTCTGCCATGTTGAAAATGTGAAACTTTTCTCTCCCTCTCCCAGTTATTTGTTAAACATGGACCATGAAATATGTACCATGTGTAATGTGGCCAAGCACGCGCTGCTGTAGGCTTGCTTTGGAATTTCCTGACTTCTAAACGCTTGGTCTTTCTACTGTAATATAGTCCACATACCTAACAGTTCAGTATTCCAGAAGAAAACACCAACTTTCTTCATGGCCTGGGGGTTTTCATTTGTCATTCTTCCCTGCTAGAGGTAAAACCCCTCTAAGTGATATATATTTAGCATAACATAACCAAATTCGCTACTTAAGAAAAATAAAAAGTGGTACAACTATCCCTTCATTTGCTGCTTCTCATTCTCAGTAATCCTGCTGTTTCAACACAAGGGCAAGTTTGTTAGCAGAATTGCTTGCGAAGTGAAATTTCAAACTTCTTGTACTCTTCCTCATTGATTTCCTGACACGTTTGCCTTCTGAGCAACTTAAGATTTACGCAGTCCAGTGGTTTAAGAACAAGATGGACTCCAGATACGGGCTCTTGAAGTCTTGTCTCTCTACCACAAGCAGCAGCCCAAGGTCTGTTTGTTTTTGAATTTGCTGAGTAGGTTTCAACACCTGTTTTCTCACAGTTGAAATGATACAGTGTGCAGCTTTCAGGGGTTTTGTTATATGAGTACCATGAAAATTCTATGGGTTGTAACATTCATTATCTCTCTCTCCTGATCCTCTGGAATGCCTCTGTTTCCATTTTACTCAAGGCAGCTCATTTGAACTTTGCCACCAAATTCCAGGGCAATCTTGGTCATTCCCTTTACTTTCTTCTTTTATGTTTCCCCAATACTTCATTTTATTCTAATAGGGCTTCTGATTCCTGTCTTTACATGAGCATATTTTTTCTCCTGTGAATCCAAACTTAGATTCTAAAAATAGAAAAAGTTCCTTCTTTTGACTCATATGCAAATTTAGAAATTGAGTTTGGTTGCTTCCTGAGATCAGTATCAGGTAGAAATCTGGAAATGAGCAACTGAGAGGACATTGTCAGGGACACCTGTTCAAATAAATTATAAATCCCCATGTTCCAAGCACCAATGAAGAGTAAATGGACTTCCACTTTTTCTTTTTAAAGAAATTTTTTGCTATAGAGCAAGTATACTTGTCAGAGAGACAGAGAGACAGACAGAAAGCGAGAAATTATCCCCCAGAGGGGATGACCACACCACAGTCCTTCCTCCTCTCAGGATTTTGGGCATACATGCACACACACCCAGTATGAATTTTAAGTCAGCAGGTCCGGAACTCAAATCACGGTTGAGGGACCAGCAGTCGGCATAATGGCTGTGTCACTGTACTCCCACGTAGTTGGCAGCAGTTCGAGTCTCAAACCAAGTGGCTTAAACTCCCACCAGGCATGTGTGTGTGCATGCCTAAGGTCCCAAGAGGAGAATGGAGAAGGGATTGCGGAGTAGCCATCCCCCCTGTGGGGTGACTATCTTTCTCTCTCTGTCTTTCTGGTGAGCGCACATACCCTATAGTGAAAAGCCTCTCAAAGAAAAAAAAAACAAACAAAAAAACATCTGTGCAGTTGACTATGTGGGAATCCAGCGATGTAACCCTTACGCCATCTGCTAATTCCTCCACTTTTCTTTTTCATCCTCATATTTGTTATTTGAACTTCATCTTCATACTTAAAATGAATCTTAGGAAATGAGTGATCCTTGTTTTGTAGGTTCTCACATTTTATACAGTTTTCTTGGGTAATATTGGGTCAGAAAAGGCACGAGGCATGATACATAGAAAAATATAGGAAAAATGTCATGACTTTTCTGACAACCCAGTATTTAACCTGGGATGTCGGTAAAGATCCTATAGGGGAAATTGACATCATTTGTCTTCCTTTGGACCACACTCTCAGGAGACACTCATAATCTTTCTTGGAATAATAAAAAAGAATATTCTGTAAGAGCTCCTGTACTCCTCAGCGATGTTACACTAAAGAACTTTTTGAGATGATGGAAATACGTTTCTATTCTATACTGTGCTATTCATGTAGTAACCACTCACTATTTAGGGCTCTTGAGCAGTTCAAATGGGGCTCCTGATAAGGATGTGAATTTTTAATTTAATCTAAATTTATTACAATTTTAATTTCATTGCTGCAGCTGGTTACCAGCTCCTCTACTGAACGGGACAGCTCTACAGTGTGGTGAATCCAGCCAATTGGATCCTTGTCAGTAGCCCTGCTCTGCCGACAGCTTGGCGGTGACCTACAGCAGTGGCTGCTGGAAGAGCTTTCTTAGCTGCTGTTAAACAAGCCCTCAGGCTCATGCGTATACAGCCAACCCTTCAAATGCCCTGCCACTAGAGGATGGACCCTTTTCCTTTCCCTGCCACAGTCCTTGGCCTGCATGCTTGCTGTTATAGTATCTTCTGCCTCATGGTTACTGTGGTGAAGTTTCTTCTTCAGAAGCATAGCAGGAGAGGTAGAAGCGCCCCCTGACATATCCTGTGGGATCTGCATTTAAGGGACTTGGTTTCCTTGACCATCTGAGCCCTTTCTGAGTTTACACTTAAAGACTACTTCTCTCTTCTTTCAGTTTTTAGCCTACTATAGTCTAGTTTCTACCATACTACACTGAGGCTGCTTTTCTTCAGGACAAAACAGTTGCTCCAGTGGACACTTCGGAATCCTTCATCTTACACTATTAACTACTCCTTGTTGAAGGGATCTGTTCCTTTGCCTCAGTAACCTTCCATGTGCTCCTGGTTTTCTTCTTCCCGCTCCAGTCACTCCTCGGTTGTCTTCATGAGTTCTTCATCTTCTGATCATGGTTGAAGGATTGTTTTGTATCAGTATTTCCCCCAGAACCTTTTTTCTCACTCTCCCTTGTTTCTGACCGAACTCACCCATTCCAGTGGTTTCAGTGACCAACTTTATCTGATGACTGCGAATGTAGATCTTCACTCCAGAACATTTCCCTGGACTCTATGCCATATTCTGCTGCCTATTGGATATCTCTGCTTGTCTGTCTGAGAGAAGCCTCAACCCAGTAGTTATCTGCTCTTAGAGTTTGCCGTTGTTCCCACTGTCTGGATGGCGCCTCTCAGTTGCTCAAACCAGATACCCAGATGTCATCTTGGTCTCCTTATTCCTCTCTTTTTTGTCTCCCTCTATCTTTTTTTTTCTTTTTTGGAGAGATTTTCGCTATAGGGCGCGTGTGCTCGCCAGACAGACAGAGAGAGACATTAGAGACAGAAAGCGAGAAATCACCCCCCAGGAGGGATAGTCATGCCACAATCCCTTCTCCTCCGTGCTCCTCTCGGGATCTTGGGCACGCACGCACACATGCCCAGCGTGAGTTTTAAGCCACCGGGTCTGGGATGCGAACCACGGTCGACTGCGTGGGAGTCCAGCGACATAGCCATTACGCTAACTGCTGGTTCCCTCCCTCTCTCTTTACTAAGGTCACTCAATTCTGTTGCCACAAGATGTTTGTTTGTTCGTTTTTTAGTTTATTTCTTCCTAGCATCATTGCTACAACTAAAGTTAATCTTCTCTTGGTTCCTACAGTAGTCATCTTGCTTCCTGTCATGTTCTTTCTCATTCCTTCTGGAATTCTGTGACTTTCAGAATAAAGTCTAGGCTCTTGGATATGATTTGTAAGTCCCTGTATAACCTGTTTTCTGCTGACCTCTTCAGCATGTTCTGTTGTCACTATTCCACTGGACCCCACTCCCTAATTCTGGGCTCTAACTGGTCTGACCACTGATAGATCCCTAAATGTACCATAGTTTTGCCTCAGCACATGCTTGTAATATGTCTTTTTTTTTTTTTTAAAAAAAAAAAGGTTTCAACTTCCTATTGGAGGTAAACATTGGTAGTCTAGTTATAAATAACCTTGGTATCAAAATAAGGTTCTATAATTGTTTTTAAAGAAGCTACCAAAATGGAAGTGGTAAGAGAAGTAGGACTGCCAAGATTAATGAGATCCAACGCCAGCCATCAAGAGGCAGACATTGTTGGAGGGGAGTTAGCAACCTGACTGTGACATGAACTTATTTATGTAGGACAGGCACAGACCAAAGGCTTTGGGAGTTCATGGAAAGGAGAGATAACTGGAGGTTTCTAAGAAGGCATTATCCAGAAATGATTCTTGATTGAACTTTGAAGGCTGGGCAGGACTCCAGCGGTCAGAGGGAGTCTGGGCTGGTTGTTTCCTGTCTTCCCTACTTCTGAGTCAATACTGCCCATTTCAGGGAGGTCATTTTTACAAAAACGCTGCTTTGATCATGCCATTTGCTGGCTCAGAAACATTGAATATTTTCTGCTGCCTACAGGGTAACAGCCAAATTCTTCATCACTGGCCCCAACACAGCAGTTATTATACCAGGTGACTTCTAAGGTCATTGACAAGCAATAGTCTATGATTATGTAATTCTGCTGTAATAGTTTTTCTCTCCACAAGTTCCCTACCTGCCTCCTCTTTCTACTTCCTGGCTTTGCTAATACCAGTCTGTTTGCCTCGAATGCAATTGGTTGTCTCCCGCTATTCAAGTTTACCTTTCTTTCAGATTTTCTGCAAAAAAGCTCAAGTGCATCAGACTAAAATAGTATTTCTTATCTGTAAATATCGAGAGCAATTATTGTGTGTAGGATATATCTGAGAACTGGTCACACACTCCCTTGGCACACAGTTGTATTTCTTGAATCTTTTACTATTATGCAGAAGACAAGGATAGAAGGGGATACGCGATAGATGAGCTAAGAGGTAGCATGATGGGATCTTTGTCTTTGAGTGTCTTCTAATGTGCTCCTAGTTTTACAGAAACTTAAGCTTCTTGTCATATACTTTTAGAATCATTATGTCCCGAAGCATAAAACCTAATGAACCTAATTTGGTGTTGTATTTTTGTATTCTGAAAAAGTTTTCTACAGGGACTTGTGTATAATAAGAACTTAAATCATAAGCAACAGTTACGTCTACCCCCCACCTCCAATACCTCTCCCACACCCCTATATTAAAAAAAGTCATGTGGGGTAATTAATTCCCATATTTGAAATAAAGCCTGCTTCATTTTTGCTTTCTATACATCCTCACATACTTCAATCTTGTTAGATCTCTTATTCTTTTTCGTTTGTATTTTGTGTAAGTATCTAATCATTAGGACTAGATGAATGTCAGGCTTCTAATCACAAGCACCATACCACATTCATGCTTCTATCTTCTACAGAGTGGGTACCATACATTTTTTAAAATCAAATGAAAACTTTACACATAGGTATATTTTATAATATTGTACAGATTACAGTACCTATGTCCAAGAACATGTCCGAAAGCTCAAATTAAGTTGCAAGTCTTACATGTTTTCTTGTCAATACATTCTTAAATAAGTAGTACTTTGAAATACTTTTGATTTACTTATCATAGCAGCAGAAAAAAAATTTAGTAAATGATATTTTCTAAGTAGGCATCTCATTTGTTATTAATGAAGTAACTTCAAGCACCTAAATACATATGAACAGTAATATATTTGGATTTGTGTGGCTAGTTGCTGCATAAAGATAATTTTTTTTTTAAGGTTGTTGGGACCAGCAGTTAGTGTAATGGCTATGTCGCTGGACTCCCATGTAGTCGACCGCGGTTCGAGTCCCGGACCTGGTGGCTTAAACTCATGCCGGGCGCGTATGCATGCGTACCCAAGATCCTGAGAGGAGAATGGAGGAGAAGGGATTGTGGCATGACCACCCCCCCTGGGGGGGTGATTTCTTGCTTTCTGTCTCTCTGTCTCTCTCTGTCTGTCTGGCAAGTGCATGTGCCCTATGGCAAAAACCTCTCTGGAAAAAAAAAAAAGTTGTTGCCATAGGATATGTGTGCTCACTGGAGAGAGGCAGAGAGAGGGAGAGTGAGAGTGAGCAATCACCCCAGGGGGATGACCATGTCACAGTCCTTTCTGTTCCATTTTCTTCTTGGGGTTTTGTACACACATGCACACTCACCTGTCATGATTTTTAAGCCGCCAGGTCCAGGACTCAAACTGTGTTCGGCCATGTGGGAGGCCAGCACCTTAACCACACATTACCTGCTGGCCCTAAACTGCTATTATTATCCTTTAGGTGGAAAGTAAAGGTAATTTGGTATTTGTTCTGACTCTAATATTTGAGACTGTCTTACAAAACAAATCTGGTTTTCCCTCTTGCATCTTCTTACAAGGAACAGATCCTAAATATGTGCTATTTTGTAAATAGAAACTGTCCGTAAATATTCTCTTTATCTTATTCAGCTAGCAGTTTCTGAGAGTGCCTTTGCATCTCAAGGAGTCTTGGACCTAAAGGGACCAAGGAATAGCTAGTCCAGTCTCCTCTCCTCTCTGTCTCCATTTCTGTCTGTCTGGTCTGTCTCTTTCTGTCTTAGAGCAAACACATAAACACTTCACAGCTGAGAACTGAAGTCCATTTAGGCCAGACTCTTTGCTGAGTGTGGTACAAGGAGTCATCAACCATCTCCGTGCCTTTTTTTTTTTTTTTTTTTTTTTGGCTATTCAGCTTCTTTTTGCTTACATGACTTTAAGGGATCCTATACACATATACACAATTTTAGGGTCTCCAGTAACTTGTGCAGAAAAAGAAAAAAAAAAAAAGGCCTGTGAATCTATCACAGTTTTGAAGTTATCACCACTAGTCAGTGCTTCATTTAAAACATTTCTTCTGGGGACCAGCAGATGGTGTAATGACTATATTGCGGGGCTCCCATGTAGTCAACCGTGGTTCGAGTACTGGACCTGGTGGCTTAAACTCACACCGGGCACGTGTACGTGCATGCCCAAGATTCTGAGAGGAGAATGGAGGAGAAGGGATTGTGGTGTGGCCATCCTCCCTTGGAGGGGTGATTTCTCAGTTTCTGTCTCTCTCTTTCTGGCGAGTGCACGCACCCTGTAGCAAAAACCTCTCCAAAAAGAAAAAAAAAAAATTCTTCTGAAAGAAGTTACTAAAGCACACTTATGGTGCTTGGAAGAGGTAATCATAACCCATGAAGATGTCACGATCACATTGTAATAGCAGTTTTGTCATTTACTCCAAGAAGAGAGGAAAACCTTGGAGGGCTTTTGAGGGACAGAGTAGCATAGTCTTTAAATGTGTGGGCTCTAGGGTTAAGTTATTGGGAGTCATATCTGGCCCTTCACTCTCTGTGGTCCTATGTAAAATGGGGTTATAATGGCATGAATCTCATTCCCCTTTCCATTAAACAGAATTTGTTGAGGCCAACTCGGGTAGATCTTTTATTGGCCGTGGGCATGTAGCAATGAGCAAAACAGACACCAACCCTAATCACAGGGAGCTTGTATTTTTTTTTAAGGGTGGAAGGTAGAAGAATGGGGCAGGGTGCAGGAGAAAATGATTATAGACATAAGAATGCATAGAAACGAGGGGAATGGGCTGTGGAATGGTGTACCACAGCAAAGTGAAAAGTGTCATTGACAGGTCAACATGTGCTTCCAAGAAGCAACTAGTATACTGTTATTGAATGTGTATAACATAATATGTTCCACATTGAAGATGAATATGTGTATATCTGTGATTTGGTAGTTCTACCCTATATGCATATTTTGAAGGTCATACTATACCTCACAAAAATAAACTGTATGGTGAATATGAAGATGAAAATGCCACAGAGAAAACAGAGCTGTAAAGGATGAGAGTCCTGGGATAAGGGGAAGGATACAATTTTCAATAGGATGGTCAGGGGAAGCCTTACTGAAAAGATAAATTTGAGCAAAGACTTGAAGGAGACATTGGGACCTATATATGTATATTAAACCATATTCTAGGCATTCGGGTAGCGTAAGAGGCTCTGAGCTGAGAGAATAGAGGCCATTATGGATGGAATCCTCCAGTGTATGAAGTGTAGGAGGTGCATCCCACCTTCTGTGCTGAGAATAGACTTTAGGGGGACAGGTGTGGAAACAAGACAGGGAATAAATCATTGAAGTAGTCCAGGTAAGGGACGAGGAAGTGGCTTGGACCAAGAGGGTAACAATGAAAGTTAAAGAGGTGGTTGAACTTTAAATACATGGTAAAAATGTAGAGTCAGCAGCATTTGTCAATGATCAGCTATGTGACATGAAAGAGTAGTTGAGAATTTTTGAGCACATGGAAATTTGGTATGAACTTGATGCTAATTAAGAATGGAGGGGGTTTTAGAAGGATGTCAGGAGTTTAGCTTTGACATGGGAAGTGTGAGCCGCCCATCAGACACTCAAGTGAGATGTTGAGTTTCCAGAACCATGTGTGAGTCCAGAGTTGGAAGACTGACCCAAGCTAGAGCTGGCTATGGAAATTGTCAGGTGCAGTGGACTTCAGAGCAATAAGATTGAATAATATCGCAGAATGTAGGATGTGGGGTTATTCTACTTGATACCACCACTTATTAGCTGAGTGGCTTTGGGAAAATCACTTAACTTCTCCATGACTCAGTTTCCCCATCTGTATAACAAGAAGAATAATAGTAACTATGGGGGTGTTGTGAGAATGAAAACCTGAAACATCTGTAAAGCACTTAAATGTGTATAATTGATATACATTGACTTAATTTTCATTGCAGCTATTTTGTGTACCTGTGGCCTATCACAGATGCACCTGCCCTTTCTGTTCTTCACGTAGTCAGTGCAGCTTTTCTTCCTGTAGTGTTACATTTTTAGTTTGTGATTGTTGATTGCTGCTAGAAGTCCCACAGAGTTAATTTTGCTTCCAGATTTAAACTGACCTAGATTTTTGATATTCGTTCTGCCTAGGTTGATTTTTTTTTAAAGCCTGTATATATTTTCCTATCAGTTACTTGTTCAGAAAAAAAAAAAATCATGTAAAACTCTTCAGTACTGCTTTCCTTTGCTTTTCTCAGTGCTCAGCAGAGGAGCAGTCAGGTTCACAAGAAAACTACAATTGGAAATCAGGTAGGAATTCTGTAAGAGACTCAGTGCATGCATGTCCCAAAGAATGTGAACTAAATTGCCTGGTTGACTTTTTTTTTTTTTTAAAGCGCAAATTAATTATGTGCAAATTTTGCTTGCTATGCAGCTTTTTGTTTTGTTTTTGCTTTGAAAGTTTTTGGAGTGATCACATTTCTTTTGGGCTATTTTATGCAGTTAACTACATCAATTTATTTGAAATAACTTTCCTGCTACTTGCTTTGCATTTAAAATTTGATCCTTTGTGTCCTATATTGCTTGCTTACATTACCCCTAAATGTAACGTAACATCGAATCTGTGTGTCAGGTCCAGGTTAAAGCACGGTGAGTAGTTGCATGAGCTTTGTGGGGCTGCTGACTAGTTCACACATTTGCACAGCTTGGTAACAGTGAAGGGACAGTTCATAAAGAAGGCAGTTGTTGGATGTAATCTCTGCCACACCAAATTCTTGTTGGTTAACGAAGGTGTTCATTCCTAAGAAGATCTGATCTTTTGAGTTTTGGGGCTGACCAGCTGTCTCTGACTAATAGCGCTCTGCAGAGATTGTATTAACTCCGACAGTTTGCTGTTTCTTTTATGTTTTATGTGATAATGAATATTTGCATTGTTATTTCTTTTCAAGTCAAAACAATGATGATTTTGTAGTTTTTTTTTTTTTTTTTAATTCAGAGGTACAACTATTGAACAAATTGAAACCTCGGCTCTAGATTTTTTTTTTCCATTGTTTTGAAAGGAGAAGAGGTAATAACAGACTTTATTTTAAAAACTTTTTTTTTTCTGAACTAAAGCATATAATTCTTTGCTATTTCAGGGAACCAATCTTCCGCCTTCAAGGCAAATTGTACGAGCTAAGTTCTGTAAGCTTTACTGTTGCTTTCTCATTTAGCTTCCCAAGGGCACAGTTTGTCTTTAACTGATTAACTCAACTAGCGCTTGCTACTAATTTTTTAAAACTTAGGTTGTCTTGTCCATAACACCCTATCATTGAAATAAAAATCCTCTTAAGAGGGTTCATCCCTTCACTGCTAATAACTTGCTGTGATTGAAAAGTATGAACTAGTAAACTCTAAAATGCTATAAAATAATAAACTCTTAACCCTGTGGGTGCTTTGATATTTCTCTAATTTTAATGGGCCTTAAAATAATTAAAATTATTAATGATCTTCATCTCTGTCCTTTTATCCTATGTTGTTATGAGGTGTAAGCCTTTCTTTTCCTCTTGTATAATAATATCTCCAGTAAATGTATTGATAGATGATGCCTCTAAAAGGTGGGTGAATATTGAACATCTGATTTTCTTATATTTGTTCATCAGCCTAATTTCAATTATTTGTATTTATTTTTTAAAAATAATAAAATCAGGGAACCAACAGCATAATAGCTATGTCGCTGGACTCCCACGTAGTTGACCGTGGTTCGCGTCCCGAACCCGGTGGCTTAAATCTCACGCTGGGCGCATGTGCGTGCGTGCCCAAGATCCTGAGAGGAGAATGGAGGAGAAGGGATTGCGACGTGACCATCACCCCTGGGGGGTGATTTCTCGCTTTCTGTCTCTAATATCTCTCTCGGTCTGTCTGGGGAGTGCACACGCCCTATAGCAAAAATCTCTCCAAAAAATAAATTAATTAAATAAAATCAAAGTTGAAATTGCATTGACTGATATTGTATATAGTTATAGAGTTAATCTTTTAAAACCAGATACAATATATTATGAAGTGTAAATACACTATTAAATGACTACATAAGCATTTAGGAGGAAAACTACACTCTCATTTCTACTCTAAATGAAGCAGACTTATCCTTCCCATTATGCAGAAGCTGAGAATGAGATTGGAACATGGGTTAATTATTTGACCATGGTATTTTAGACAATCCAAACTTTAGAGCTAGACATTCCTGGGTTCAGGAATGAATGTCTGCCACTTAAAAGCCATGTGGTCTTAGACAAATTGATCCTGAGTTTGCTTAATTATATGAGGAAAGAACAGAAAAATCTCTCTGCAGGGTGACTGTGAGAATCAGATGTGATATGGATAATGAGGTTTGTGTTGAGTACAAAATAAGTACCCATCAAGAGACCTTGTTTCCAGGAGGTAAGTGCTGCTTTGTGGACCTTTAGGGAGAAAAAATAGTAAGGATTAAGATTGTTCAAGTTATAAAATGTAAACAATAAAACGCTTGAGAAAATTAGAAAGTTTAGCCAGTTTTGTTGCCTGTAGTGCCCGGTTTATGACTAGGTGTGGTATGAAGGATTTGCTTACTAAGGTTTTGTCCTGGTCAGAAGCGTTGCTAGCTCATAAAGTAAATGCATATAAAGAAAAAAGCAATAATGGCATAAATGCATACTTTAAATCAGACGTAGAAGGAAATAGGAACATCTTTCAATAGTATTTCTTCAAAATCAGACTAATTGTGCTTCTATGGCTTGACTTTTGCTGAGTACTTCAAAGCCCATGAATTATGGAAGTTTTTAGGTATTTCTGTGGGGCTGGAGACAGCACCCTATAATCAAACACATTTTTTTTTTTTTTGAGAGGGGGCTATAGGACATGTGTGCTTGCCAGAATGAGAGAGGGAGAGATAGTGAGAATTCACCTCCCCTCCCCAGTAGAATGGCCACAGTGCAGTCCCTTCTCCATTCTCCTCTTGGGATTTTGGGCATGCACACTCACACACCCAGTGTGATTTTCAAGCTGCCAGGTCTGGAACTTGAACCACACAGCCAGCCATATGGGATCCAGCACTTTAATCACCATGCTACCTGCTGGCCCAAACACATTCTGTCAATATTTTTATAATGAAATAAATGAATAGGTACACCAAGTAGACTTAAATGAAAGATACAAATCCTCTCATAATAGCTCAGGTTTTGCTGTCAAGTTTGTGAAAGAAATAAAACAGCTTTTGATTTACAAGTAAGGAATTATGAACCTGAATATTTCCCAGAATAAAATCCAATCATTTTTACATAACACAATATGTTTTAAGAGGTCCTTTATAGTTTTTCCTGCTTAGCAGAAATGAACCATGACTTGGAGTTGTTTTCTTTTTTCTTTTTTTGAGAGTGATTTTTGCTATGGGGGGTGCATGTGCTTGCCAGAGAGAGAGAGAAAGAGAGACAGACAGACAGAATTCAACAAATCACCCTCCGGAGGGAATGGCGACATCACAGTCCTTTCTCCTCCATTCTCCTCTCAGGATTTTGGACATGCATGCACATGTGCCCGGTATAAATTTCAAGTCACCAGGTCCAGGACTTGAACCATGATCAGCCATGTGGGAGTCCAAGGACGTAACCACTATGCCATCTGTTGTTGTTTTCCTTTATGAACCTGATTATCTAATGTTGATTTTAGCTTGTATACAGACAGTTTGGGCTATCAGGAGGTTCATCGCCTCAGAGTCCTGGAGCCCAGCCTTCAACTGGTGCAGGGCTTTTATGATTGGTGGGGCTGAAATACCCTAGTGAGTGGGTCATCTATTTTGCCATCTTCATAGGGTTCCGATTGTAAGAAATTACTGTGCAGCATTTGTTCTGAAATATTTTAGAAACATTTAAGGAAAGCAAAACTCCTCTTTAAAGTCTAAATCCTATTTGTTTTTGTCTGTCTAGAAATTTCAGTAGTTTCACAATTTGATGTCAATAAATGTATGAAAAATATATGAGCACATGATTCACCTAAAGTTGGACTGCTCAAAAATTTACACTTCATACATCCTTTCACTCATCAAGCATGCATGCAAAACCTGCATGTGCCCAAATTGTGGTGGGTATTTAGAGAAGCATGATGTCCAGCTTTAGGAAGCTCACAGCCAGGGGGAAATGGTGGTAAATAAGAAAATTGAAATCAGCCTCTTTTTCCAGGGCTAGTTCCTTTGAATCCTTCAGGTATTACTGAAACATCACTTCTGCAAGAGGTTGGCCCTCACCATGAGAGTCACACTCCTTCCCTAATGGCTTGTGCTATCTGTTAACCATTTATTATTTAAAATGACCTTATTTATTAGGAAGGGTAGCTTTGTGGAATGTGAGTCATCATGGGAGACTGGAGTAAAAATGTCCACAGAAAGTGGACATAATGTGTCTCTAGTTCAGAAGAGACAGTAACTATTTATTCCAAAGATATTAGAAAGTGATAGATGAATTTCTAGTAGGAAATTGCATGTAGGTCAGGATGTCAGTCATGTGGCACGGTTGGGAAAAGTAAAACTGGTATATCGAAATTTGGAGGAAGTTCCTGAAGTAATTCAGGTGAAAAAAAAATTACAAATGTTGGCAGCAAGAGGTATATAAGAGAAGGATGGTTTAAAAAGATATTTAGCAGGGTTGACCTTATAATGTAGTGGTCAAGGGACCTAGATCCCAGATGGCTGACTGCAGTTTGAATCCCAGCCCCAGAGACTTGAAAATTTTGCCAGGCGTGTATGTGTGCCCCAAATCCTGATGGGATGGAGAAATAGAGAAGACTTTGCAATGTGACCATACCCCTTTAAGGGGCTCTTTCTCCCTCCCTCTCTCTCTCTCTCTCTCTCTTTTTTTTTTTTTTGAGAGAGAGAGAGAGAGGTTTTGCTATAAGGCACATGTGCTCAGCAGAGAAACAGAGACAGAAAACAAGAAATCATTCCCTAGGGGAATGGCCACCCTGCAATTCCTTCTCCTCTTGGGATTTTGGGCACACATGTACATGCGTCTGGTGTGAGTTTTAAGCCACCTGGTCTGGGACTTGAACCATGGTTGGCCACATGGGAATCCAATGACATAGCCATTACACTATCTGCTGGTTTTTCCCCCTCTCTCTTTCTCTGGTAAACACATATGCCGTCTGGCAATAAATAATAAAGAAATGAAAATAGAACTAGAGAATTACAAGTAGTCATTTGGGAGTAAAGTCATCCTCCCAGATATGCTGACAAGGCAGGCAGTGCAGGGAAGGAAGAGTGGATGGCAGGGAAGGAGGGACAAGAAGGTGCTGATTTCAATTTTGGATATGTCTGTGCCTGTAGGAGACATCACAAGAGTTTGAGGTTCAGGACTTACATGGATTGGAGATACAGGTTTGCAATGGTCAATGTTCACATGGTAGCAGAGACCATGAATTAAATGAGATTATCTCTGAAGGATGAGTACATTAAGGGAAATAAGTATAAGATTTAGAGGATGATGGAAGGAGAAAAACTGAAATAGAATAACAGACTGAAAAGGAATCTAAGAAGTGATGAGAGAGGAAGGAAACTTTGGAAAGTAGTAGAATAAAAGCTAAAGGAAGAGAGCACGTGAAGGATGGAATGTTCAGTAGTGGTCAATGTTTCTGGGAGCTCAAGAGGCTTAGGGGAAGTTGTCACATAGCGGGACCATGGAAGGTCCTATACATGGAAGGTCCTGTGCAGTGTTGGACTGAAGTTGGGACTCCAGTGATATGAATTACTCTTATACTTTACAAGTTGGAAGTTATCATAATGCTGAGAACACAGACAGCTGAACTGATATCCTGAGGTGGGGTTTTTCTAGGGAGAGAGCATTACGAGGGCAAGAAAGAAGAATTAAAAGTTTTGGAGACAGGTTTAGATAAAGAACTCTCAAATCTGATAGGATCAATGTGTTAATCAGGATTGGTCAACCAACGAGCCTTTCCATGATTTCAGTAGCTTAGTAGTATGAGAGTTCAATTCACCCTGCTATACCAGTCCAATGAAGGCTTTCACGAGAGGGCATCCTGTTTCACGTGGTCAGTAATGGGCTGGCTTGTGGTGTCCTCTTCAATCTTCCATAGATGTGAAGAAGTGGCCTGAATGAGGGAGGACCTCCCTGTAAGTGGCATACATCATTTCTATTTACATTCCTTGGACAAAACTCGGGCATTTTGGCCTACCTAACTGCAAGGAAAATATAATCCAAGCTTGTGTCCAAGGAGGAAAAAAGACAAAAGATGATACTGACTAAAATGGAAAGGAAACAGACAAGCCAGGGCACTGGAGGTTTTACTGAAAGCAGAGAAAAAGCATACCAGTATTAAGGGACAGAAGTGATGAGTTGGGAGGTTGAAGTCAACAAATGGGATGTTGCATTTGAAGGCTTGAGAGGCCAGAGAATGCCCCCTGAAAGCAAGGTGTTCGATGGAATAAGAGAACAGATGCTGAAGGAGGGCACAGGAAGCAATTGCTACACATATTTCGGAACACCGTCTCTAGAAGGTTTGGAAATGGAATGGAAATGAGGGTGAAATTTCCTGGGTTTGGTGTATTTAGGGCCAGGATTGGTGTGGCACACACATGACTAATAATACTTTCCTTTAGGCTCAACAGTTCAGGGCGGGCAGGGACTGCTGACATGTCCCCTGGCCCAGATGGTGTGTAGTTCAGCCGTGTTACTAGGAAGGCTTGGGCAGAGGGTAGAGCAGGTGTTGGCACAAGCCTGGGTCTCAGGGTACCTCCTGGTTCCAGGCTCATGTCTGTTTTGTTTGCTATTAACATGCCCACCATTGCTCTAACTTTAGATTGGAGTATAAAATGTGGCTTTGTCAAGCCTACAAGTCTCCAAGTAACTGCATTATCAACCTTTTATATTGTAGGCTGTAAGCAGAAAAGACCTTTTTAGATGTAGGCATAGGAAGAGGGTTTTATCCTTTTTCTACTTTCTAAAAGCCAGTTTCAGTAGACAGTAGTCTCTTTTCTGTAGACCCTCTCATGGGTCTCAAAAAACAGCCAATATACATCAACATCCTGAAATTTTCCTACCAAGTCCCCTAATTCTTCAACCTCTGTGGGTATGAGAGGGTCCTTAAAAAGTTAATGTCAAATAAGATTTATGAAAAAAAAAAAAAAAAACAAAAAACCAAACTATGCATGGATCTCCAAAAAAAGTTTATTTATTTATTTATTTTTTGCACCCAAATAAACTTATTCTATAGCTTTATTTACCACAAACTTTTTGAAATTTCCTCATTCATAGTTGGAGTTCAGTGTTAAATGAGGTGAGAGTTTAATATTTGTTCTGTATCTTTTAAATCAAAGTTTTATTTGGAATAGCACTTAACATAAACTGTGTTTCTTTTTTTTTTTCCCAGAAAATACACAGATGCATTTACTATATTTTCACAGTTTGAATTGCATTATTTTTTAAAGTTTTAATGATTTTTATTTATTTCTTTTTTTCATGGGCAGAGGAGAGAGACAGACAACACCCTCAACAGGGTTTTAATGCTGCAGTCCCCCCCCCCCCCCACCCCGGCCCCCCCTGCCCCCCCCCCCCCAAGACCTCCGTCAGCCCTGGGACATGCACAAACATGTCCACTGTACTCAGAGAGGTCTCTGTACTTGGACCAAGTACCTTCCTATGTGACATTGCTTTGAACAGGGACCAAAATATGGTATAGCAGTTATGTTGCTGAACTCCCTCATGGCTGGCCACAGTTTGAGTCCTGGACCAGCCCAGTGACTTGAAACACGCTGGCCATGTGCATGCATGCCCAAGATCCTGAGAAGAGAGTGGAGAAGGGATTGCGGTGTGGTCAACCCCCTCCTTGGGTGTGATTTCTCACTTACCCTTTTGCTGTCTCTGTCTCTGTCTGTCTCTCTCTCTGGCAAGCACAGCTGCCCTAAAGCAAAAACCTCTAAAAAACAAAGATTGCCTTGAGTATTGTATTTTTACACTCCGCTACCATCATCTGGCTCCTATCTGAGTTGTATCTTAATTGACTAGAGTGAAAAGAAAATTATATTTATCCAAAATTATTTTGAAAATCCCTCCAGTAGACAGCATCTCACCCTGCACCTCTGCTGTGGCTTCCCTTGGGCAGTGGAAGCCTGGTCTTGTGTCACCAGGAGAAAAACCTGCTTGTTGAACAAAAGGCTCCCTCCTCCTGCCTCTGTCTTGTTCTTCTTCCCTGGCATGTTTTTCCACTCCCTGTTTCCCTCTCCTTCTCTGTCTGTCTCCTTTGTGCTCTTTGCCTCTCTTTTTCTGCAAGTGTTTGAGTTTAAGTAAGCTAAATGCCTGTATGGTTTGAATTTCCAGGAATTTTCACTTTCATTTTAACATTTTAATTTTAGCATCTTCCCCCAGAGGAGCTAGTATTTCATTAACTACTGTCATTTCAGACCCGAACATTCTCCCGAATTAACGAATGGCATTTTCATGTCTTCTGTCCGTGACTGTTTTCTGTGTTTATGGACACTGGGATTGTGTAGGTGCCTTGGTCCTGGGTGAGAAGTTCTCACTGTTGTACTGGCACCTCCTCATCTTGGTTAAAAAGCTTCTGCTTTATTTCCACACAGCCACTAGGGTGGCGGAGGGCTCCTTGTGGGTTTCCATTTCAGGCAACACTGAAAGTTGCTGGTGACCTCCCCCTCTGGGCAGGTCCATTGCAGGCCAAACCCAAAGCTCCTGCCTCCCTTACAACTCCTGATTCCAGGTCCCATTGCGGGGAGCACCTGGGCCCAGCTTCCACATGTCCCACCGAGTTTACTGCAGCTTTTGCTCTCATTTCCAACCCTTAGGAGCTGGCTTATTCTCTAGTCCCTTGGCCACAGAGAGTTTACGTAGTTAGGATAGAGTCGATTCGTTATCCTAAAAGAGCAGAAGTCACTCCTCAAGTTTTCTTTAGTTCGTGCTTTAGTTCTTCCCATATGTGCAATGTATAGGTTATTTAGCACAAAGTATCAATGTCACATGTGATTCTGAGCCTGTAACTGTCTTTATTTATTTATTTTTTTTAGAGGTTTTTGCTATAGGGCACGTGCGCTTGCCAGAAAGACAGAGACAGAGACATAGAAAGCAAGAAATCACTCCCCCAGGGGGGATGACCACGCTGAAATCACTTCTCCTCCATTCTACTCTCGGGATCTTGGGCACGCATGCACACATGCTTGGCATGAGGTTAAGCCACTGGGTCCAGGACTTGAACTGCAGTCAACTACATGGGAGTCCAGTGACATAGCCATTATGCTAACTCCTGGTCCCTATAATTGTCTTTTAAGTTACATGGGAAATACACACACTTCTACTGTGAAAAAAATCATTGATTCAGATAAGTAAATATGACCTTGACCCTCAACTAGTCTCACTTACCTCTTCATATAACCACTGTTATCATGTTGGAGTCTACACACAGATACACACAGTACATTATGCACCCATATACATTTTTAAAAATTATTTTATTTATCTTTCTTTTCTTTTCTTTTCTTTTCTTCCCTTCCCTTCCCTTCCCTTCCCTTCCCTTTTCTTTTCTTTTCTTTTCTTTTCTTTTCTTTTCTTTTCTTTTCTTTTCTTTTCTTTTCTTTTCTTTTCTTTCAGAGAGAAAGAGAGAGGGAGGGAGAGTGGGAAAGCAAGCTGCCAGGTCCAGGATTTGAATCGTGGTTGGCCATGTAGGAGTCTAGTGCACCATGCCACCTGCCAGCCCCTGTTTTATGGTTTTAAAGAATAAAAATGGGCACACACTATGCATGTTTTACCCTAGAATTGTTAACTCTGCCAAGGCACAAGGATTTTTGTCTCATGTTCACTGAAGTATCCCTGAGAACATCTAGAACCTGTTGTATAGTAGGCACTCAGTAAATACATTCGAGGTTGAATTCATTTCATCCATGTAACGATGTGTTTTGGAGATTTCTCCGTGAAAAATACACGGAAGATGATGAAACTTCTTTCACTGCTGCATGATATTATAGCCTTCCATGGGAAATTTGGATCATACATAATTTAACATTCTGCTAAGGACAGGCATTTGTGTTGTGTCTGGTTTTTCTAAAATAGCTGCACCAGTTTGCAGACACAACAACTGAATGTATAAGTATCTAAATTCTCTAGTACTGAATAATTATATATTTTTTGATCACTTGACAGGAAGAAAATTACTGTGCTCTGATCTGTAGTTTGCTTATTATAAGTTATAGAGCGGCCTTTCAAGGGTTAATGGACATTGATGCCTCTCCCACAAAATGGCTGACATGTCCTTTGCCCATGTTAGGGGCCTGTTGCATTATTTTCTTATTGATTTTTCAGGATTTTTTTTATAGTCTGGATATTAATTTTGTGTATGTTATATATAGTACAAGCATTTTCTGCTTATCTGTCACTTGACTGTAATTTTAGCATATAAAACAAGGTTATAACATTGATTAGTCAATCTTTGCAATTTTTGGAAATTTATGTTTATGCTTATACTTTCTTCTAATAGTTTTATGGGCTTTTGTATTTAGATAACTGAAACTAAAAGTATTTTCCTGATCACATACTTCTATCTTCTTAAATCATAGTCACTTATACCTATAACTTATACTCTTTTTTTTTTGGAGAGGTTTTTGCTATAGGGCACATGTGCTTGCCAGAAGGACAGAGAGAGACATAGAGACAGAAAGTGAAAAATCACCCCCCAGGAGGGATGGCCATGCCGAAATCCCTTCTCCTCCATTCTCCTCCTGGGATCTTGGACACGCGCGCACATGTGCCCAATGTGAGTTTAAGCCACCAGGTCTGGGATTTGAACCTGGTCAACTATGTGGGAGTCCAGTGACAGCCAACTGCTGGTCCTTCTATAATTTACTCTTAAAGAGGCATACTTTTTATGCCTGTGGACCCCTAGTATTCTTTTCTGAATGATGATTTATGCCTTGACTTGTAGTCTCTGAGGTTCTTATTTACTTTAATTGGTTCATGACAGAATTTTGATATGACGATGATACTGTCCTTTTGTCATATCTGTTAAGTATTTTTCTCATCCTCTTGTGTATACTTTAATTTTATTTATAATGTTCTTGGGGTAAGGTTTTAAACAATGTTTTGTAGTACTATTTATTCCTCATTTTTCCTGTAATTTCTTCCACTGCATTTATGTTTAGGTGCCCACCTCAAGAGCAACCATGCATTTATCCATGTGTTTACAGCATTTTTACAAAGCCATTTTGATGTTTGTCTCTAACCCATGTGGGATTTTTTTTAAAGGATTATTTAATTTTATTTATTATTGTTATAATTTTTTTAAAAATTTGCTATTGGGCACATGTGCTTGAGAGAGAGAGAGCAGAGAGAAAGCGGCGAGGGCTGGGACTTGAACCATGGTTGGCCATGAGGGAGTCCAGCACTTTAACCACCACACCACCTGCTGGCCCCCCTACCTGGGATTTATCATGGCACACAGTGTACAAGGTGAGGCACTGACTTGGGAGTGAAATGTAGGTCAACAGCGTGGACTCTGCAACCTGACCATCTCGATATCTGGCTTTGTCACTTGCTAGCCCTGAGCAAGTTACTTAATATCTCTGTTCCTCTGTTTCCTCATTTTGCAAAAGGGATATGGTTATTGCCTCTGTCTCAATAGGTTGTTGTGAGGATTAAACACATTGATTTATATAAAGCACTGCTTTGCATGTTATAACAATTAGTATTGGCTACTGTTATTACTGTTATTTTATTCCAAAGTAGCTAATGTACAAATATAGTATGAATGATTCATGCTATCACTATTGATTTGCAGCACTTCCTTGATCATATAAAAATGCCAACAATAATAGTGTCATAATCATAGTAGCTTACATTTATTTATTTTTGTTCATTTTTTTAAAAAAAAACTTTATTATTATTTTTTTCAGTGAGATAGAAAGAGAGAGAGAAAGAGAACCCACCAGGTCCAGGACTTGAACTGTGGTCGGCCATGTGGGAGAGTCTAGCACCTTAACCACCATGCCACCTGCTGGTCCCTCATTTTCTTTTTTAAGAGAGATTTTTGCTATAGGTTGTGCGTGCTCACTGGAGAGACAGAGAGACACAGTGAGACAGAAAGTGAGAAATCACAGCCCAGAGGGGATGGCCATGCTGCAATCCCTTCTCCTTCATTCTCCTCTTAAGATTTTGGACACATATGCACACATAGGTTTTAAATCGCTGGGTCGAGGACTCGAACTGCAGTCAACCACATGGGAATCCAGTGATGTAACCATTATACCATCTGCTGGTCCCACAGTTTACATTTATTAAAAGCAGATTCTTAGGTGACCAGCAAGTGGTGTGGAGATTAAGGCAGTGGATCCCATGTGGCTGACTATGGTTCGAGTCCCAGATCTGGCAGCTTGAAAATCACACTAGGCACATATGCACACATGCCTAAAATCCCAAAAGAAGACTAGAGGAGAAAGGATTGCAGCGTGGCCACCCCCTGGGGAGTGATTTCTCTCTCTCTCTCTCTGCCTGTCTTTCTGGTAAACACATATACTCTATAGCAAAAGGAAAAAAAAAAAAAAGAAAGAAAGAAAAAGAAAGAAATAAAACCCTACTCTGGTTAGGTATTATACCATACCAGGTATGTTCCTTACATTGGCTCTTGCTGTTCCATGAGAACGCTATGAAGTAAGTTCCATTATTTCTCCTGTTTCATAAATGATATGATCAAAGCTTAGAAAAGTTAGTTTACACCGTCACAAAATAGCTAAGTGCAGTGTCTGGCCTCAGTCCTGGTTAAGGACGAACTCTTGTCCTAGAGTCTCTGTCCAGGTCATTTATCCTGTCCCTCTGTCTATTGATTTTTTTTGTAAAGTGACACACATTTTCATCTTTGCAATTGCCGAATCCTTTTAATACCTGATAGATTTTCTTCTTTCATTATTCTTCTTTTCAAAAGTGCATTTGACTTATGTAGATTACTTGGTCTTTCAGTCAAAGATTAAAACCTTGTAATATCCCAAAGCTCTCTTTGAACTTTAGATATGTGTAAAGCCTACAAATTAACATGGAATGATTTTTTTCTTTTTCACATTCTGTGTTTCCGTCCAGTCAGATAGTTGTTTTTCTGTTTATTATACTTGATATAGATAAATTCACATCTCTTGTTAAATCATAAAAAATTTGTAAATGCCCTTATGTTGTATTTTAACACAAATGGGATTTTTAAATTATATTTTCTAATTATTACTATGTGAAAATTATGGATTTATAAGCTTTTATTTGGATCAGTGGAATTTACTGGATTCTCTAGTAGTTTTATACTTAACATTTAAAAATTTTAGAGTATAGTCATATCTTTTATTCCTATTTTCATATTTAGTCTTTCAGAATAACAGGAAAGAGTAGTAAATTTTCTTAACTATTTTTTCTTTGAATGGGAATGCTATTAACACTAGTTGTGATGTTGAATTTTGGTTTAAAATCAATTTAATAAAGAAATTTTTATTCCTTTAAGATTCTCTATCAAAAATGGCTATTAAGTTTCATTGAGATGATTATAGTCTTACACATGGAACTAATGATGTAATTTATTATACTGACAGATTGACAAACCATCCTTGCTTTTCTGTTATTTGCTTATTGTTTTGCCATTGAATTAATTTTCTTATTAACCTAAAATTAGTATGTCTTGTCCTTGAATTCAGGTAATTCTTTATGAAAAATACAAAGAATGAAGGACCAGCTCCAGGTGCAGTGGTGGTACACTGCTCTAGAGAATCTGGATTGCACGTGGTGGCCATGGTGTGAATCTCTGGCCTGATCAATCTGGAACCCACCAGGCATGCACACAAATGCCCAAGATGAAATGGGTCAGAGGCTGGACAAAGGGGGTTGAGGGATGACTAGACTGTGGAGGATGTTCATATTTCTCTTGCTCATGTGTGTTTGCACAAGCTCTATGATGAATAAAGGAAAAAAGTAATGAATATGCAATTATATTTAAATTTGTACTAAAAGAGAATATTAGAGAAGCTGAAGAGAAAAGAAAAACCTATGTGTTTTGGGGACCAGCAGTTAGCGTAATGGCTATGTCGCTGGACTCCCATGTAGTCAACCGCAGTTCAAGTCCTGGGCCCGGTGGCTTAAACTCACGCCAGGCGTGTGTGCGTGTGTGCCCAAGATCCTGAGAGAAGAATGGAGGAGAAGGGATTGTGGTGTGGCCATCCTCCCTGGGGGATGATTTCTTGCTTTCTATCTCTCTGTCTCTCTTCGTCTGTCTGGCAAGCGCACCTGCTCTATAGCAAAAACCTCTCCCCCTTCAAAAAAACAAACAAACAAACAAAAAACTATTTTTTTTTCCAGATTATCTTAGTTTGCTAGAATCATTGAGATAGGTTGGTTCATTTGTTGTGCAAGGAATAGGGATGGGGTGGGAGGTGGGAGGTGCATGGAGGCCTAAAAGAGATGGCGAATCATTAGAGTGACCAAGTGGAATAGAAAAGGGCTCATTTGTTGAGCAAGGAATAGGGATGGGGTGGGAGGTGCATGGAGGCCTAAAAGAGATGGCGAATCATTAGAGTGACCAAGTGGAATAGAAAAGGGCTTTCAGCCATTGGCCAGCTGAGTGTTTCTCATGGCTTCACATGCTGAGACTCCTGCACAGGAAGGTCCATTTCTTCACTTATCCTGAGAGAACACCAATTATTATAATGTAGCAATTTAAGGAATTAGTAATGGACAAATTATAAAACCTCGTTGACTTAGAAAGGTGCCATGGGATCGGTTACTAGCATTGATATCTGTCCTATACCAGAATGTCCTCTTGGAAGGATGCCACTGGATAGGAACTGAGAAATTCGTGTCTGTATTTCGGGTAGAGCTCTTTTTTTTATTATTATTTTTGTTCTTTGCTTCCCATATTGAAATCAAAGCCACCGAACATAAATATGTTCCAAATTCACCATGACCAAGGCAAATTGCAGTTTCTGGCCTTTAAAGGACAAATCATTTTACATTTAGTACAATCACATTTCAGAATCTTTCCTGGGTCCATATGATTACCCCAGTATCCTCTCAGTAAAGAGACATGCAGAGACATCTTTACACTCTCAAGACATTTTCATCAAGGGATTCTGCAATGTGTATCCGTAGAAAGGAAAACACACATGGGCCGTATCAGGCAGAGGACACTGGTAGCAGTTAAACCAGTGGGCTCTGTTCTCAGCATCACCCAGGACTCGCTGTTCTGCCTTGAATCTCAGTGTTAAGGTACCTCAGTGTCAGTACATTAATCCTGTCATTAGTGTAAGTCATTGGGACATTGTATCATAGATTTAAAATTTTCCTTTGGTAATGGGATAATCCTACTTGAGAATAATTTTAATACCTTCCCCCCCTCAGGTAAGTATATATCTTCTAATCTGAGGGTCTCAGATTTCTCATATGCAATAGTAGCTCTACATGTCAGTTCAAAATCCATTTGTCATAAATCCTCCACCACTTGGTGATGTCCCTTGCTCAGACATCTGTCATAAGCAAGTTTCTCATAGCTTCTACAGAATCATTCTTACTTTCCCTTGGGAGTGGTTTACATCATACAGCAAGCTTGTGGTTGAATTGGAGTAGTCTTTGTGGCTCAAAAGAGTTAATGCTGGCCTCAGATTTATCTGAAACATTCTAGAAAAACCAAAGTGGTTTCCTTGCTGAACAGGGTATTTCCTAGATACGTAAGTGCAGAAAATAAATAAAACTTAAAGATTATCTCTTGAAAAAAAATGTAAACATATAGAGCTTTAGCTAAACTAAGGCAAAAAAATGTCTTACTTTCAAAGTTGGTATGAAATTCCTTTGACTCAGCAACCATTTTTTACCCCAGAAAGTTCCATGAGGCTGAATTGTAGAGAATAAATGTCCTATATCCAGGAAGTGAGTTCCTGGTTTCATGATCAAACTTTGGTTCTTTGAAGCTTTGCACTGTGCACTTACCTTACCAAATAATTGGCCGAAATTTTTGTTCTGGTTCCTAAGTGTGCTGTTTGCACACTTAGCCCATGATGAATGGCCCCATGGACAGGTTATTAGATGGGCTGCAATTTGCATTGCCTGGATAGAGCATTACTTTGGAAACAGTGTCTACATAAACATGAGTTTAAGAAATACAAGTCTTCATACAAAATATGGTCATCATCATAATTTAAGTAATTTCTAATGCTTATGATTTTTTTGGCACCATCATATGAATTTTTTGAGTTATGAAGTTCTTTCTACCATCTCTAACCCACTTCCTAAACACTGAGTCTCTATTGACTTACTATTTTTTTATGA
Source organism: Tupaia belangeri chinensis (assembly GCF_000334495.1). NCBI lineage: Eukaryota > Metazoa > Chordata > Mammalia > Scandentia > Tupaiidae > Tupaia > Tupaia belangeri. The sequence goes on along the minus strand of NW_006159534.1, from coordinate 6,543,799 downwards.
GGAAGCACAATCATAATTAAAACATGGGTTTAAAACCAAGTCTTTTTATTGTTTCCTGCACTACTCTACTAAAAAGCAATTTTCATAATTAAGGTAAGAAATACTTAGCATACAATTGTGTCCTGTGTCCTCAGTTTTTTTTTTTTTTTTTTTTTTTTTTTTCTTCTTCAAAAAGCTTTTCCTTTTCCAGCAACTCTGGTCTTCCTGTTGACCTGCAGTAAAGTGGAGGAGGGGGAAAAGGAAAAGGAGGATTTGTTTTTTAGAACTCAACTATCTATAAATGACTTCCTCTTGTTTGGTACATCTAGTTGCAGGGTTTCATTTTCAAATGCCTGGTTGCAGGATCCATGTCCTGGAGGAAGGAACCATGTCATCCTTCACTCATCCTGTGCACATAGCCTGACCACTGCTCCGAATATTATCTCCTATGACTTCTGGCATTTCTCGTGCTTCTCCTCTTCCTGACGTTCATAATTCATGTCACTGATTTCCGGTGCATGCAGAGTCAGGTTTTAGAAATATGAGACAATTTTAAAATTACACATGGAAAGCCTAGCTGTTCGAGCCAACATCTGTAACTAGTTTACGAGATTAACAAAATAGCTGCTCTGGATGACTGATATTTACCAGGGCCTCTCCATTTCCCATCAGAAATCAGAATGCCTGTGACTTATATGTTCTTCAGTTTTCAGTAGAAATCAGAAATTCATCTGTTACATGCTTTGGCTTTATTACGTTTCCTCATGAAGTCTCTTGAGTTATGGCCAATTTTCAATTAGTCATGATTAGGAGGTCAGGAAGAATATGGGTAATTAAAAATCTACAGATAATTAAAAGACTGACTTTAACCAAAAGTTTGAACACTGTCCTCTCAAACTTTTGGGCGAAACTACATACAAATTAAACATTTGATAGGTCTGTCTTTAGTTTCATTTTGGTGCACTGAAAAACAAACAAACAAACAAAAAACCTGTACTGTTACTCCTCAGCTTAGCACCATTCAAAAAAATACTTCTTTACCATTAGGATAAAGTCCAAATTCTGACATCCATTATCCATTGTCTGCCTGATTTGTGTTCCTCCTCTTATCCCTAGAGCTCCTGAATTTCCTGCTCCAGCAATAGCAGTATTAGGTCAGGTTCTTCTGTGATCCAGGCTCTTGCCCTGCTGAGATGCTTTGTACGCTCTTTCCTGTGTCTGGAATGTGTGTTTTCCACTTTTGCCCAAATAGCATCTCCCCATTTACCTCAATCTAAATAGCACCTCCTTGGGAGTGCTTTCCCAGACTTCTGCAATATTTTCAGGCTTCAGCTGTATGTCCTCATGGAAACAGGTACCTTTCTCAAGTTTTGTGTATTTATTTGTTTAGTGTCTATCCTCTCCGCTTTCTGTAAGGTCTTTTAAGTTGGACAGTAGTTGCCCTTTTCACTGTTGTATTCTCTGTGCTCATAGTCAATGTCCAACAAATATCCACTGAATGAATGAGTTAAATATATTTAAATCTGGAATTAAATGTCCATATATGTAAATGGTCTATTAAGTAATGATTCATAAGCTGTGATGTTAACATCACAGAAGAGAAAGTCTAGAATGTACAATACTAAGGCTTTCTATTGATTTTGAACATGACTTGTCACCCTGAAAGGATGGTTCTTACATAGTATTGTTACTCACCCACAATTGTCATTTCAGCCTTGCCTATAGTGACTTTAAATTTCCCACCCAAATGTGTCACCACAAAAATTAGATGCAGCTCTAAAATGTGGTTCTGAATGTAGTAAATTCTAATCTTACAATGAAACCGATTCAAGCTTAATTAACCATGAGGGCTGACCACCTGATAATGAACTATATTTGAACTCCAGCAGATGCTGCTGTCATTTATGTGGGGGTGCTCTCCATTTATAATCCCTGATCTCCACTCAGTGGGTGCCTTTCAGACACTGACAATGCAGCATGCCTACTGCTCACTGCTGAATACCCCTTGGTGTTGGTATTGCCCCTGGTGTAGAACCATCTGCCAATAATTTATTGTCAGATCTGTGAACTAGGGAAGGTTTAAGTCTTCTAAAAGGGCATAAATGTCATGGTTGGTCTTGACTTGATAATCACATCACCCATTTATGGAGCATTTACTTGATGCCAGACATCTGCTGAGTACTTTATGCAGTCTTTTCACGTATACTGACAACGTCTACCTGAGGTTAGGATTATTGGTTCCAATTCTTAGATGAAAGAAGTGAGGCTTGGCTAGACTAAATAGTTAACCCAAGTTCACACAGCTAGTAAACAGGAACATTTACCTACAAATCCAGAAAGTTCATGCTTTTAATCAGTAAGCTATAATATTACTAGGAAAATGGGAACACAACAAACATAATTGCAAGTAATTAAAAATAAGATGATGTAAATGCTACATTCAGACATGACCACAATCAATGTTCAGAGAAGAAAGCGATATGTGCTACTGGCTTCTGTACTATTCATTGACATAGTATCATAGAGTATTATATTACCCAGAGACTGTCTTTTATATATTCATAAATATATAAAATATACATAAACATATGTATAAATAATGTATAAATATATATTTGTAAATATATATATGACTATATTATTTATAACATGTATATTTATACTTCTACCTATCATTCTCTGGCATATTTAATTTTTAAATAATCATAATCATAGCTGTAATTTATCAGCTAGCTACTTTGTGTCAGTGTGTTAGGTACTATATTCTTTAAAACAACCGTACAGAATATACCATTATTTCCATTTAATGACTATCAGTAAAAGCTAATATGTATTAAGCATTTAGTATACAAAACTGTGTTCTAGGCACTGTACATTTATTATTTTCTTTAATTCTTACAACAACCCTATAGTCTAGGTGGCAAAAGCTCCATGACTGAGGTAAGGGAGGCACAGAGGCTAAATGACTTGACCCAAGGAGATACTTCTAGTATGCAGTAAAGACAGGATTGAACCCAGAAAGGCCAGCACCAGAGCTAATCTCCTGATCTGTTGCTCTCCAGAAATAGGTTAAAAAGTCCATAAAAGAGACATGGTAGAGCTAGGAGCTGACCATGGAGCCTTGGTCCCTTTTACTCATGTGTGCTTTCTTGACATTCATTCGTTCATTCATTCATTCATTTAGATTTTCACTATCAGGTATGTGCACTCATAGGAGAGACAGAAGATGAGACATCACCCCCTGGGGGGGGTTGTTTGGCCGCACCACAATCCCTTCTTCTCCATTCACCTCTCAGGATTTTGGACAGGAACACATGCATGCTCAGCATAAGTTTCAAGCTGCTGGGTCTGGGTCTTGAACCACGGTCACCCATATGGGAGTCCAATGCCTTAACCACTACACCATCAGCTGGCCCCCTCCTTTGACTTTCAAATCTGAGTCCATGATAGTGACTATGGCCCTGAGCTGCAATTTTTCCATTCTTTAGTAAGTCTAGTTTATAAAAGTGTGACCAATTCCTGTATACCAAAGACCAGTGAAAAGAAATCTATAGCAATATCTGTCTTCTTTATCCCTTGAAATGGAGAACAGTGTTTAATGGCAAAAATCTGGAGACCAAGGTGAGTTTGGGTCCCCACTTGCCACACGCAGTCTCTTCTATCATAAGTTGAGTCTCTGTGTTTCTCAGGACTTAAAATAGGAGGAACAATGCCTAGCTCATAGGCTGTTGAAAAGATGAGTGAGTGAACCATGGAACTTGTACTGTTTGCAATCAATGTTCATTAAGGGTTAGCCATCATTTTTGTTATTGTTATTAATAAAGTTGCCCTTTAGAGTTTTTAGAATTGTACCAGAAAATTTAAGTCAACCAATAGTTCCTGTGACGACTTTGATTTACTAATGTTAGCAATTTGAAGTAGTTCTCTGGGTTAGAATCAGTGTCTTATTTATTAAATGTGTATTCTAATGATTAAAGATGACTAGGGTTTTCTTCATGAGAGAAGTATTTTATTGAGAGAGTTTTTGCAAACAAGTCAAAATAGCAGCTAGAAAATAAGCTCCAAGAGTGATCATTGTTATTTTAAATTTTATCTCAGTGGACCAAATAATGGACTAGGTAAGTAACCTTTCTTAACCACTCTGCCATGAACAGGCCTATGGATTACTTCCTTTAATTTTCACAATTCTACAAGAAGACCATACCATTATTACTGTCTCCTTCTCCCACACCTTCCCCCACCATCTTTTTTTTTTTTTTTTTAAGAGAGATTTTTGCTCTAAGGCACATGTGCTCACTAGAGAGACAGAGACAGAACTTTATTCCCCTCTCAGGATTTAGGGCACACATGCACATGTGCCTGGCTTGAGTTTTAAGCTGCTGGGTCTGGAACTCAAACCATAGTCAACTACGTGGGAGTCCAGTGATGTAACCATTACGTCATCTGTTGCCCACCCCAGCCCCCGCCTTCTTTACATTTGAGGAATGAATGTACTCAGAGAAACTCAGAGAGTCCATATTCTTTGAATGTAAATTTCAACTTCCTGTTCTCAAGAGTTAACACCAATAAAATTCTACAAAGCTTTTACAGAAAGCCATACAGCACTTCATCATGTGGAGTCACCTGTGAATTGGTGTTGTCCATCACATTTTAATTCCCTTGACAGGTCAATCTCAGTCGTAAATATTTTCTGGGAGTCCTTGCTTCTTAAATTATCTGATACAAATAGACATATATTGCAGCCTACAGAAGGGACTTCAGCATTTGTTGCTGATTGGATTTCCAGGTTGTTGGGTCCATGCCAGGCACTCCATGGAACAACGACAAGGAAGACAGATGAGTTCTCAATTTCATCAAGTTGTATTGTGGTGGTAGAAAAGAAAGACATGAGGGCCGGCAGGTGGTGTGGTGATAGGGGGTGCTGGAGTCCCACAAGGCCAACTATGGTTTGATTCCCAGACCTGGCTTGCTCTCTCTCTCTCTCTCACTCCCTCCCTCCTTCCTTCCCTCTCCCTCTCTCTCACTATGTCCCTCTCTGGTCAAATTAAAATAATGAATAAAGTTAAATAAAATAATTCTTAAAAAAATATGAACTACAAAAAGGCAAATGAGACAGGAAAAAACTGGATATAGCTTCAGTGCAGAGAACGAAAATTGGTTGATGTGAGAAAAAGTACAGACAAAAGGACACTGGGGACAGGGGCACTGGGAGAATCTGCGTAGAGAGTTGGTAGAAGTGGAGTTGTGAGTGACAGGAAGTAGCCAGTCCCACGAAGGTCAAAAGCACCATCCCCCTGGAAGGCAGATGGGGGATAGAAAGAGCCTTTGTGTTGGGGAAACAGTATAGCTGAGGCAGAGTGGCAAAGAGGAGTGGAGGAGACGAGGCTGGGTGTTGGAAGATGCTGTTCTCTCTTTAGGGTGGGTAGCTGAGATCTGGGTGGCTGCTTTTACCTGCTTCATGCTGTTGGTAGAAGTTCTTCCATTACCAAAATCTCTTTAGACTTTCTCAGTGTATCTATGCATCTTCCCCACACAGCAGTTTGGCAAGACTAAAAGGGAAATAAAGTACCCAGTCTCACTAGTAAACAGGATCCTTCCTTCCTCCCCCACGTGTTGGTACTGTTTGATTACTATGCCTTTTTTTTTTTTTTTTTTTTTAAAGTTTTTACCATAGGGTGAATGCATTCTCCAGGGAGGAGAGAGATGGAGTGAGCCAGTGAGAGGGTGAGAAATCACCAGCACCACCACCGCCCTCCCTCCCAGGGGAGATGGCCATGCCACAATCCCTTCTCCTCAGTTCTCTTGGGATTTGGTGCACACACTTACATGCACCCAAGGTAAGTTTTAAGTCACTGAGTCTGGGACTCGAACTGGCATCAGCCATGTGGGAGTCCAGCGCCTTAAACACCATGTCACCTGCTGGCCCCTTGATCCCTGTACTAACAGTGATTGGTATAATGCCTTAGGATGGGGTAATGGCAACAAGTATGTTTAGTGCTCTGTGCTTTCTTGTTTGTCCTCCGGCAGTAGGTACCAGTATCCTCATTTATGGGTGAGAAGAATGAGGCTCTGAGAGGTTTAGGGTCTTGCTCAGGGGATGAAATTTGGTCTCGAGAGCCCAGATACCTGCTCTCTCTGACATACCATGCCGCCTGTTTTACAATGTGCAGAAATTTCATTGCATCTGTGAGCATATGACATCTTAAAGTAAAATATTTGACATTCTATAATCTTCATGCTATCTAGTGCCTAATACCAAGAAAGTATGTTATAAATCTTGTTCATGGGGTAAAAACACTTGATTTAGAAATGACGACAAAATTGTTCCCATCAAAATTATTTTCATTCTTACAACAGAGAATCCACAAATGAAGGAAACTTTACATTTGTGTCCATATGAAGTATCGTATAATCTTTCCATCTTCTTGGATTTTACCTACAACAAGAATAATAAATAGATGAAGCTGTATGTTTGGTGCTGGGGAAGGAGGACTGTGAGGTACTGATCCTGTCGTCCAAGGCCACGGTTCCAGACCTGCAGGAGGGCTCTCGTTCCTCTCTGTCCCTCTCACACCACACCTCTCATCTGACCTCCCCTTGCTCTGCCTGCCCCTCACTGGCACCTGCTCAAGGCACCTGTTGTCTCTTCCTCACTTCTCCTCGTGGTCTCCAGTGTCTCTTTGAGGCAGCCGGAGCACTCCCTTTACAACAGCCAGATCTTCACCCCCATTCCAAGCCCTTTAATGGTTTCCATCCTACTGACCTAACGGCCTTCCAGGGGTTTCTGAGACACTTGTGGACTGATCCCCTCCTGCCTCTCCGATGCCATCTCCTCTTGCCCCCCTCACTTGCTGTGATTCAGGGACTTGGCTTCCCTGCTGTTCCTGCCTCAGGGCTTTTGAACTTGCTATTTCCTCTTCCTGAAATTAATCCTCCCCCTCCCCCACCCCACCACCTGTGCTTCTCTGCTCACAGCATCTGCATGGTTTTCTTTTTAAATTCCTTCAAGTCTCTGTTGAGATATGGTTTTATCAGAGAGGCCCTTTCTAATTAGGTAAAAAAGTACCCTCAAGTCCCCCCACACTGACCTGGGTACTTATTATCCTACTTAAATTGCCTTTTTTTAAAAAATAGTACTTATCTCCAGATATATAGTTTCCCTTTAAATTGCCTTTTTTTTTTTTAAAAAAAAAATAGTACTTATCTCCAGATATATAGTTATATAGTTGTCTGTTTATTTCTAACTTTCACCCTCACCCCTGTCCTACCTCACCCGTGACAAGTTCTATTGCCTAAAAACACACAATAGCTACTCAATTAACAAAGTAAATATTCAGACTACCTGCACTGGATAGGCCTTCTAGCTGTAGCTAATATCTAGGCTCAACTTATCTTTGGCTCTAAAAAGTTAACACTTGTGATATAAATAAATGGAATGTTGATACTGTTAATAAAATATCATTTCCTTCAGGTTGGACTGTTTTCATCAGATGCTGTGGGACACTCTCATGCTACTTCCCTTTCCCTATTTGAGTTATTATCTCATTTGTTTTGGGGCTGTACTTCCTGTTGATGTGCATTCTGGGTAAGCATGTCTTTTACACACACACGATCATCCTAAAAAGAACCCGTGGGAAGGTCTTACATACTTTCTCTTCTCTTTTTCATTTTCCTCCTGGCTCTTCACCGACTTCCCCAACCCCCAATTTCCTTACACTGCTGTAGACTTTGGAGTTTTGTGACACAGCCCCTCTTCTGCACATTCTCTCCACACATTCCATGTTTGGGACCAACCCAAAGCCGTTCCAGCATGGCGTGGTGGGTGAGAGACTGGGTAGGGGATGTGTAGAGGAAGAGAGAAGGGAGATGAAACTCCAAAAGATACTTCTTTCTCCCGTATCTGAGGGCCCTCTATTCCCATGGGTAGCTCTTTTAGTTCCATAAATGCACTGTTTTTCTGAAGTACATTCCAACATTTTGGATGTGAAAATAGTTTATAATCAAAGAGTGCCAATATGTTAAGCAGAGTCAAAAGTTGTGTGGGCCAGCAGGGTGGCATGATGGTTATGGCGTTGGATCCCACTTAGCCAACTCCTTGATCTGAGTCCTGGACACACGTTGGCTTGAAAAATATGCTAGGTATTCTCATGCATGCCCAAAATTTAGAGGGAAGACTGGAGATGAAGGGATTGTTAGCCATGATTTCTCATTTTTCCTGTCTCTGTTTTTTTTTTCTGTCTCTTTGGTGAATGCACACACCTTATGGCAAAAATCTAAGGAGAAAAAAGTTTTAAGATGTATTTACCTCAGGGCTTCTCATTGTTTTTAACATAAAAATTACATTTATGCACCTGAGAAAAGAGGATATGGTGTTGCAGGAATTCCAAAGTTTCTTTAGTTATAAAACTTTTTTTCATGAAACATCTCTCTGAACTAGAATTTCTGGGAATATACTTTGGAAAAACTCTGCCTCAACCCCATTGGTCACTTCAAAGTCTTCACTAAGGCCAAAGCCCTTTCTATTTTTGAGTGCCAGAATGACCGATAGAGTTTGTTAGCAATTCTCATCATCTGACATTGATAAATTGATCTATATATAGTGTTTGTGACTCAAGGTCCCACAAGTATCTTCTCTGGTCTTTCTTAAAAGCTGAAATGCAGTTGGCGTGGAGGGAAGAGGAAGTCATTTATAGGAATAAGTGCTTTTATTATATTTCCTTATAATTATTAGCAGGAAAAATCTTAGAAATGCTGAAAAAGGTTCTGAGGCTTAAGGGAGAGAGAGAAGTTGTGAAGCTGTGAAGTATGTTTTCTTCCTTATATTGTAGGCCAAGGAGGAAATACCACTGGCTCAGGCATAAGCAATTGTGGCACTAAAAAGGGGAGGTGAGGGAACCAGCAGTTAGCGTAATGGCTATGTCGCTGGACTCCCACGTAGTCGACCACGGTTCACGTCCCGGACCCGGTGGCTTAAAACTCAACGCCGGGCGCGTGTGCGTGCGTGCCCAAGATCCCGGGAGGAGAATGGAGGAGAAGGGATTGCGGCGTGACCATCCCCCCTGGGGGGTGATTTCTCGCTTTCTGTCTCTATGTCCCTCTCTCTGTCTGTCTGGCGAGCGCACGCGCCCTATAGTGAAAAAAAAAAGGGGGGGGGAGGTGATAAACCACTCTGAAACCTTGAGCTAAAGAGAATGGGATAACCAAGTTGATAGGAAAGTACATCTGTGGCTTTGCAGAAGGAAGGGTCTCCAGTCACTCAGATATTTACTTATGACATCAGTGTCCTTACAGTCTTCACTGCCAAAGTCCACAGAATGATCTATCACCCCATTGATGAGGAAGAGAAGTCCCTGATTCTCTTATGTTGGAAGAGATTTCAAACTGAAATTCTGCATTGGATCTATGGACTTGTTTTTCTCTAGAACATTAGTAGTTATGGTGGTGGATTCTATAAAAAAAAAATTGACCACTAACATTTATTTAATGCCTGGTATGTTGAGCATCTCCAAATAAGACTCTTGGTGTTCCTCTTCCCATGTGTTAGAGGACAAATACATTTCTGTGGAATGCCTTAGGAACCCCAAAACATTGCAGTTCTCATTGTGTGACATTGATAGATTGGTCTACAGTGAATGATTGAGTGGCAACACATATTCTTGCTTCTTAATATGTGTCAAATTTTCCAGGAACTTCTTTAAAACTGCTTTTCTGTTTGCTGTGTTTTCTTTTATTTTCCTTTAATGTCAGAGAGCATGTGCACTTTCCAGAGAGAAAGAGAGAAAGCAAACCCCACAGTGGGGTATAGTCATGCTTCAATCCTTTCTCTTCTATTTTTCTATCCTATTTGGATTTTGGGCATGTACACATTCCTGGGATGATTTTCAAGCTTCTGGGCCAAGATTTGAACCATTGTCAACCATGTGGGATCCAGATCCCTTAACCACTAAGCTGTAAGGCCAACCTATGATATATTTTCTTCATTGGTAATTTTTGTGGGTGTTTTTTCTTTTTTTCTTGCAATTTTGAAATAATTTTTCCCATCTAAAAAATATTGAAATTTCTAGACAAAACATATACTCTAAAGAAATCAGAGTTGCAAGGGAACTTTCATGCTATGAGCTACCATTCCAATCTAGTACACCCTACTCAATCAAGCCAGAGAGATGGTACTCTTCAGGTCCTTCAGCCAACATATATCAGTATACCATAGTGCTTGGTTCTTATATTTAATGTGTTTATACCAGTTATAACTGGCTGCTCCTGGAAAAGCCCATCTATTGTCAGAGATGCTGACAGCCTTCCCTCATAATCCTTCCATCCTCCCCACTCTCCAGAAATGAAAACAACGGCCTAGCAGAGGGATCCTTCAGTGCCATAATCTCACACTATAACCCCAGAACCTCTCAATCTGGTCATCCCAGTGCCATACTAGTTGTCACATATTTTGAATATTATCTATCCAATAACCTCCATGTTATCCAAAGCAGAGATTTGGTTTTTTATTTTATTTTCTCTCGCAGTAGCATTTGACCTTTCAGATCTATTGTCTCATCAAAGCATTCTCCTTCATTGACATCTGTGGGTGTAGCATTCTTTTCTTTCTCTCACCTTTCTGACTCTTTTTGAGATCCATCCCCTCTACTGTCATTACATGTTGTTTTTTCTCAAGGCTTAGTCCTTGGTTCTCTTCTCTTCTCACTAAGACTCTCTTTTTCCATTCCTTTTTTTTTTTTTTTTTTTTTAAGAGACTGGATATCACCATGTTGCCCAGTTTGGCCTTGAGCTCATAATCGTTTTGTGTAAGCCTCCCCAGGAGCTGAGATTACAGGCATGTGTCACTGTACTTGGTTTCATTTATGATTTTTCATACCCATTGTTTCATTCACACCCCTAAGACTCTTTTTTTTCATTTCTTTTTTTTTTTTTTTTTTTTTTAAGAGACTGGATATCACCATGTTGCCCAGTTTGGCCTTGAGCTCATAATCGTTTTGTGTAAGCCTCCCCAGGAGCTGAGATTACAGGCATGTGTCACTGTACTTGGTTTCATTTATGATTTTTCATACCCATTGTTTCATTCACACCCACAATCAACAATTCACAAATTTATGTATCTGATCTACAGATATAACCAATACTATAGCCAATATTTTAGTTTCCATGGTCCACATTTTGACATGTCCAGATTGAATGTATGACATGTGTGCTCTGTAAACATAGTCTTGTTACTCTCAGTGAATGTGTCTCCATAAGTGGTTAGTGTCACAAGGCTAGACCTTGGGAGTCATCCTCAACACCTCATTCTCTCTCATCTTCCATATTCAGTTTATCATTATCAGAATAATTTTTCTTCTAAATATTCCTCAAACCCATCCACTTCTCTGTATGTCCATTTCTACCACTTTAGTCAAAGATAATATCATCAATGATAGAAGTGATTTTGGGTCTGCCACCCTCATCCTGTACAACTCAGATTTGGCCATGTATGAAAATTGTCAGGTGCACCTTTTCTTACATCCCATGCAGGCTGGAGCTCTCATAATGTACAGACTTACTCCTTGGCAGCACCAGCCACACTTGTACATTTCTGTGTATCTGTGTGAGACCGTGGAGTAACTTTTGTCTGTAAGATCCATGAAGGCCGGCGACTCTGCCTGTTTGTTCATTTGACAGTTTCTTTCTGTATTTCCAGTGTGCTACTACTGATACATAAAGTGCTCACTAATTTCTATTAAATGAATTAATAAATACTTAGGTGCCTTTTTTTGTTTTTCTCTCTAGAAAAAAAGACTGGCTTATTTTTAGTAAAAACATCAAAATTGTGTTCAGGCCTTGCTAATTATGAGGCATCTTTTCCTTTATCTTTTTATTTTTGTCCTTGAATGTGAGAAATAGATGGCAGGCTTAGTTCTCATTCTGTTTTGTATCATTTGGAATCCCGTCCACATGGATGGCCCATTAACTTCAAAGGAAGCTCTGCACATGGAAAAGATACACAGGAAAAACGTGAAAAAAGTAGAGCCCTGATTTTCATCATAGTTAATGGCCTGGATCTTGCAGAGGTTTAGGTGAGTAAACTGAGAATAAGCAGCTCACTCTGAGTGAACTCTTTAGAAATAGCCATGCATATGGCAGAAATAATGCACAAACAGGCAGTGAGGCAAATTCCGGGATACCATTAAGATAGGAAGAAATTCTTTAGGAATAATTTCTTTATAAGTGTATTTTTTTCTTCCATGAGTGAGAGACAGACAGCATCCCCCAACAGGGTTTCAATGCTGTAATCCATCCCCACCCCAGCCAGCCCTGGGTCATGGGCAGGTGTGTACTTGATGTACCCATGGAGATCTTCAGACCCAAGCCCAGAACCTTCCTGTGTGGGTCAGCCCTGCAAAGCATCACATTTTACTGCTGTGCCATGGTCCAGCCTCCTCTTTAGGAATAATTTTGAGAGTGAAAATAGTGCAATAGCCTCAGGATCTACAGAGGCATGAACAGTGCCCTCATTATGTGAGCATGCACTACTGTGCTTGATAAGAACGCAGTGGAAAGAGAGCTCAGGTGCCGGATGGAGGACGGGGGTGGAACCTCCATAGAAGCTCTCCTTGTAGATTCAGACAGTCGAGAACGGGGGTTCCAGTTATAGATTATTTTGAGAAACAACAATTTAGATTTCTGTTTAACTTCCAAAACTGTATTGAGGTAGTTACAATGTAAACTTACGTCAGTATTTAGGTAGAGGTTGGGTTTTTACAGAGAAACCAGAAAGTTATTATATTTTTGGCAGTTGTGTCTTTGAATTAAAAAAGGATTTGATGTGAATATTAAATATTGTTTCCTTATTTTCAATTGGTTTTTATTGCACACTGTTAATAGGTTTTCCATCAATCAAAATCAGTTCCTTATTTGAAATAGTTGAACTTCTTTCATCACCATGATTCCCCATTTATTACTCCAGAATTATTTCTTTTTATGTTGTGCTGTTGGGTTATTTCACTACCAGGTTGTTCATAACCTGCTTTAGTTTTCCAACATGCTGTGTTCATTACACATTAAAGAAAATCTCAAGAAGCTGCCTATTTTAACCAAGCAATAATGTGATGCTTAGCTATATTTTAATAACATGAATATTATAGGAGAATATGAAAACTATAGGACAATTGAAGGAGGAAATAAATATAATTTTACATCTTGCCACAAACTTTTAATCATGATTATATTTTGGTATACATGACAATCTAAAATTGATACATAATTATACATATTTATGGGATATGAAGTGATATTTTGGTATATATGTGATTTGTTAGGATCAAGTTCATTAACATATTCAAATATATATTGTTTCTCTCTTTTTATAGAAGTTTTATTTTTTCCTTGAGTAGGAAGGATAGAGGTAGATAGAGAGGGAGAGAGACAGAGAGACAGAGTGTATCCCTGACAGGGTCTTGATGTAGCCATCTACCCCTGAACCATCAGCTAGCACAGGATCATAGGCATTCACCTGACTGGCATACTCAGGAAGGTCTCCGTACTTGAACTGAAGCCTTCCCGTGTGGAATTGCCTTGCAGAGGATGATGGTTATCTTTTTTTTGTATTTGAAATATTCAAAAACCCTCTCTTAGCTATTTAAAATTTATGATAAATTATCAACTAGAGTCACCCTACTGTGCTGTAGAATACTAGAACTTGGGACCTGTGGATGGCATAATGGGTGTCACTTGATTCCCAGGTAGTTGACCATTGTTTGAGTCCTGGACCCGGTGGCTTAAAACTCATACTGGGCATGCCCAAAATTCTGAGAGGAGGTTGGAGGAGAAGGGATTGTGGCATGGCAATCCCCCCCGGGGGGCAATTTCTTGCTTTTTTTTGTCTCTCTCTGTGTCTCTGGAAAGCACACACATCCTATAGCAAAGATCTCTCTCCTAAAAACACAAAAACAAAAACAAAAACAAAAACCCTTAATCCACCTATCTAATTGTATTTTTGTACTCGTTAATCAATCCCTTTCTGTTCCCTGATTGCTCTCCCCTTTCTAGTGTCTGGTAATCACTATTCTATTATCCCCTATATCAACTTTTTTTAGTTTTCACATATGAGTGAGAACATGAAATATTTTTCTTTCTGTGCCTGGCTTATTTCACTAAACATAATGTCTTCCAGGCTCATCCATATTTCCACAAATGACATTTCATTTAATTTTTTAAGAAAAAAATTATTATTGTTATTTTTTAAATTTGCTATAGGGCATGTGTGCTCACTAGAAAGAGAAGGGAGAGAAAGAACATGAGAAAGTGAGCTTCCAGGTCTGGGACTTGAATTATGGTCAGCCATGTGGGAGTCCAGTGCCCTAACCACTATGCAATCTATTGGCCTTGACATTTCATTTTCTATAGCTGAATAATATTCCATCATGTGTTTATATCACGTTTTCTTTATTCATGGTCAGTGGATACTTCTGTTGATTCCATATCTGTCTATTGTGACCAGGGCTTCAATAAATGTGTAATAAATGGAATACAAGTATTTCTTCCACATACTAATTTCATTCCTTTTATATATATATATATATATATAGATATATGCACACCACATACGTGTGTGTGCATGATCATAGGTAGTTTTAGGTTTTTGAGGAAGCTCCATACCATTTTTCATGTTTGTACGAGTTCACATTCCCACCAGTGGTGCATCCTGTCTGTATCTTCACCAGCATTTATTGGTTTTTGTCTTTTTTGATGATGGCTATTCTAACTAGAGTGAGACGATACCTCATTGTGGTTTTTAACTTCATTTTTCTAATGATTAGTGATGCTGAACATTTTTTCATGTACTTGTTTGCCATTTGTATGTCTTTATTTTTGAGAACTGTCTATATTCAGATCAATAGCTCATTTTTTAATCATTTGTTTTGAAATAATCAAGGTTCTTTCATCACCATGATTTTCCTCTTATTACTCCAGAATTCTTTCTTTTTAATGTGTTGTTGGGTTATTCCACTACAAGGCTGATCATAATCATATCAATTTTCTAATATGATATGTTCATTACACATTAAAGAAAATATCAGATAATTGCCTGCCTCTATTACCTTCCTGAATTCTGTGTCTGACCACCTGATACTTCTTCCTGCCATGTTTGTCTTCCAGCACATTAGCTTATGCTCAGATCTGCCCATTTTAAAAGTTAGGATTTTTTTTTTTATTATTCCTGTTGAGTTTCTTGATATTAATCTCTTGTTCATAAGTAGTTCAGAAATACTGTCTCCCATTTCTGTGGGTTGTCTCTTCACTTTGTTAATTGTTTCCTTTGCTGTGCAGATTTTTATCTTGATAATTCCCATTTGTCTGTTTTTGCTTTTGTTGCCTATGGTTTTGAGGTCTTCTCTAATTATTTCTGCCTAGATAACAATGTCCCGAAGTATTTCTCCTACATTTTCTTCTAGTAGATTCATAGCTTTGTGTCTTACACTTAAGTCTTTGCTCTATGTTTAGTTGATTTTTATATATGCTGAGAAATAGAGGTCCATTTCATTTTTCTGCAAATGGATTTTTAATCTTTCTAGTACCATTCATTGACAAGACTGTCCTTTTCTCAATGAATATCCTTGGCACCTTTGTTGATAATCAGTTGGCTGTATAAGCATGGATTTATTTCTGGTTCTCTATTTTGTTCCATTGGTTTTTATACCTATTACAGTATTTTATTCTACTCTTACATTAAAAAATATAACTGAAATAATATCACAAATAATAATACTAAAATGTACCGATCTAAGTTGCATATATGAACTCTGTGATTCTCACAACTCTTTGTTATAAATATTATTATCCTATGTTACTGATGAGAAAATGGAGACAAAAGGAGGTTAAATAACTTACCCAATATTACTAAAATTGCACTTACTGGAAGTAGGAGCCAATTTCAGACAGTCTGACTTTTGGGTCCTGCCTAGTCATAGTACACTCTGGGAAAAATATTTTTCACACATCATATATTAGTTGGTGTTACTTGGCTTAATTTAACATTTGAGGAATGGGACTAGCATTTGGTGTGGTGTCTTAGGAGCTTTACTTGCCCGTGGCCGACCACAGTTCAAGTCTTGGACCCAGTGGCTTGAAAATCACGCCAGGTGCATGTGTATGCATACCTGAAATCCTGAGGGGGGAAATGAAGGAGAAGGGATTATTGTGGCATGGCCATCCACCCTACGGGGTGATTTCTCACTGTCTCTCAATCTGTCTCTCTCTCCCTGGCAAGTGCACATGCCCTCTGGCAAAAAAAAATCTTTAAAAAAATAAATTTAAGGATTATATCATAACCTGTTAACCAGTTTCCTATTAGAAAATGGGTTGTTTGCAATTAAAAACTATACCATAGCAAAATTCTTCTGGGTTAAGGACTAGTGGTCTGAAATAAGACTCCCAGAGAGATTTCATTTCTTTCAAATACATCCTAAGACACTGACTACTCTGCAGAGAGAGTAAAATGGAAAACTGTGTGTAAGCTCCTGTAAGAAAGTCTGTGAATTACAAGCATGTGTTTGACAGTTAACAGGAGCCTGGTCTCAGTTTCCTTATTTCCCATGTAGGAAAATATTATATCCCTCTAGGATTATTCTGTGGAGTAAAGGAAATAATATGCATGGAGCTCTTAGCATAATGCCTGGCCCAGAAGTAGTGTTTAGTAAGCGCTAGCTATTGTTATCATTCTTGAATTCCTAAAAATGGAGTCAAATTATATTCTTGAATTTGCCTGTTTTAGGTATTTATGAAAATCTTAGAAAGTTGAAACCATGAAGGGGCATCCAAAACATACAAATGGCTGTTACTCAATTAGCCAATTGACTCTTAGTTGAGAAAACTTGATTTTGTAGGCTTGGAAACAAAACAAATAATAGTATTTCATCAATTATTTGATGATTTTGTCTTAATTTGAGTATTCTTTGTCTTAGTTTATTCTTTCAAATACCTTTATGTATGCTTCACTTTTACTTGTTTTCATTGCTCCTTTACCTAAGACTCCTTCATCAGATGTGAACATTTATTTATTATGTCATATCAGGCCATTGATGAGACACATCTGGGTCTGATTATGGTGGCCCTTACTGTGGTTCTAGGGTCAAGGTACTTGGCACAGGCATCAGGAACTATTGGGTAACTGACTTATCAGGTGCCGTAGAAAATAAAGTCCTTTAAAAGTGTTCCTGAATTGAACTTATTCCTCAAAACTGTAGACATGAACCCTTCCTTGCTCTGCCAGAATGTGTGCATCTGTGGACAGACTAACTCCCACAATGAGCTGGGGTAAGACGCAGTGAGAGAAAGGCCCTGAACTCTTCCCTCTTTGTCCTCCCACATTTACCTATCTGAAAAGTCATTTACTCCTCCTGGGGTGGAAAGAGAGAGAGAAAACAATAGGAGTGTCCCTCCACCCTCTATCCTTGTGATGTATTTCTGTTCTTCTCCCGCCTATTATTCCTTTGAGATTAATCATTAAACTGGGTTAACCAGGAATGGGGGTGTGTGTGAAGAAATCAGCAGTCTGTCAGTCCTTCTTCTACCTTCTGAAAGTTATTCCTTCACAGCTCACTTTAGCTTTTTTTTTTTTTGGAGAGGTTTTTGCCATAGGGTGCATGTGCTCGCCAAACAGAGAGAGACAGAGAGACAGAAAGTGAGAAATCACCCTCCCCCCCCAGGGGGGATGGCCATGCTGCAGTCCTTTCTCCTCCATTCTCCTCTCGGGATCTTGGGCATGCATGCACACACACCCAGCGTGAGTTTAAACCACCAGGTCTGGGTCCGAGACTCGAACTGTGGTCGACTACATGGGAATTCAGTGACATAGGCTAACTGCTGGTCCCCTCATTTTAGCTCTTAACAGCATCCTGCTAGGGCCACCGGTGGAAAGAAGCTCTGACATGGGTCAAAATTGCGAAATCTACACCCAAACCCGTTTATAACCAAGGTTAAATGTTTGTTATTTTACTCTTCGTTTCAAGTGTGTGCAGCCTTAATGTTTCCTATGAAAGATTGTACAGTGATAAAATGGTATCATTAAAATAATTTATTGTATATCAGTAATAGACATGTCCCCAAGGTAAATATGAACCCTCTATTACTATGAGGTTTCCAGCAATTAAATCCAAAGATTTTGTTCTGAAAGATGTTTGCAAAGTCTAAGATACTTATGAACATCACGTTAAAGCCATCCCTCAATTTCTGTTCTCTGGATCTCAGCCTAAGAGGCCCTCTTGTCTAGACGAAGTTAAAGTTCTATTAGCAATTGTCCCCTGAGCTGGCCTCCATAAGAATGAGTTATTCCTTCTGACCATCTGAAGTTGAAATAGTCTCTTGTGTCTCTTTGTCAGTTAACAGAGTGAGACACGAAGGACAATCCCAGCACTAGCTCCACATCAACCAAATTTAATAGAACAAATTGAATCTTTAGACTTTAACACAATTATCACAGGTCCCATTTTCGGTGTTGCCGCTAACCATAGCAGACATTCAGAGGTACTAGATGAGAAAATAGAGAAAACTTTCCCGGGTATAGCCCTACCAGGACACTGATCAATTTTTTAGTCTCTGAGAAGGGCAGTTGCAATACTGCTGTCTATTGTGAAGTTTAGGAAGTGGCAGTGACAGTGACTTTAGTCACTCTTAGGACTTATCTTCTTTTCCCATGCTGTATTTGAACATGTATTTGGAGGTGGGTGAAGGAATCCTTAAATGCTAAGGGTAAGCCACAGGAGTTAGGGTTAGCAGCCAGCTTTGGTTCTCTTCTTACCCTGGCCTAGACTACAGAAGAGCCCCTGAAGGGAGCTCATCTAACCCTTCCTACCTAGGCCTTGCATTAGTGGATTAAAGGTAGATCTAAGGAGTGTTCCGTGGTATGCATGGACCTTAGCTGCCTAGCAGTATGTGAGTAGTAAATCTAGATTCACCTCCTACAACCGTACAGGGCTGTATACAGGAAGACTCTTTTCTCCATAGTTAAACCCCTATTTCTAGCATACCTGCTTAGAAAAATCTCTCCTGGCCAAATTCAAGGACAAGCAATCTGTCTCCTGAGAGTGCCAGTGTTTGCAAAAGTGGGCTTCTCCCAATCAACTGGGTAGCTGGCCCAGCTTCTGCCTTTGAGTAACTTGCAGCTCTCCAGTATTTGCCAAGATAGGTCATAAGGTGTGTGAACTATAGTCATAGAAGCAGTTGCTCACTCACCCATTGGGAAAAACTATGTAAAGATTTTTTTTTTAGAGTTTTTTTTTGCCATAGGGCACGTGTGCTTGCCAGCCAGCCAGAGACAGACAGAGAGACAGAAAGGCGAGAAATCACCCCCCCAGGGGGCCATGCCACAATTCCTTCTCCTCCATTCTCCTCTCGGGATCTTGGGCATGCACGCACATGTGTCCGGAGCCAGCCACCGAGTCTGGGACACGAACCGCGGTCGACTACATGGGAGTCCAGTGACATAGCCATTACGCTAACTGCTGGTCACTATGTAAAGCTTTTGTAAGCTCCTCCAACACCAAACTTTCAAAGGGTTTTTGTTTTACATCCTTTATCCAGGCTGCATCAATCAAAAGCCAGATGCTTAGCTGAAAAAATTCTTACAGGGCTCAACATTAGTAAGGCCAAGGTCAAACCCTACCCCTCCACCCCACACTCCACCCCACCCTGCCTCGGGTTTTCAAATAAAGTTCAAGGCCTTGGTCACACTATTTCCACATGTATTTCTTCTCCCCATAATTTTATTCCTTGACTGTGTGTCAATTTTACAATCCAGTGTATTGGCTAGGTTTTGGGAACTGAACCTATCCCTGACGTATAATTTGTACCAACCTGGAGAAAGCCCCTTTTCTTGTAGCATAGAGGACACTAACTAGAACACCTTTCATGAAGGAGAGTCTGAGTCCTTCTACTGCTTCTGAGTCCTTCTTGCAGCTTTCAAAGCTTCTATATTTTGCAAAAGAAGCTTGGATGATATTTATGGAAGTAAGTGAAAAAAATAAAAAAAGGTTGTTCTCTAGCCAAACAAATAAGAACATGCCCTTTGGGCTCTCAAGGTCTTTTCTGGTCATATAATTACAGGCTTGCTTGCTTTTATTTACTTTGAGTACTCAAAGC
Organism: Tupaia belangeri chinensis; assembly: GCF_000334495.1. Lineage (NCBI taxonomy): Eukaryota > Metazoa > Chordata > Mammalia > Scandentia > Tupaiidae > Tupaia > Tupaia belangeri. The sequence goes on along the minus strand of NW_006159534.1, from coordinate 6,523,693 downwards.
AGAATTTGATATTCAAACACTAGGAAGCTATGAGTGGTTATTGTAGTGAATGCATAGACCTATTTTGGTGATGTTAAGTTTGAATACAAAATTAATGTTTTGGATTTTATCTTTCTTAGGAAAGATAAAACTATTGTTTGTCATGGCATCCTTTTCAATTTTTTAGTAGTCTTTGACTTCTCTTCCCCACTTACTTTACTTTTTATTAGTTTCTCCTTAGCGTGCTTATCTCTTGTGTTCTGATAGTTTATCTTCAATGTCTGCTTTTTCCTATCTCATTTCATTCACTATTTTACCTTGCTTTCACGGTATCTCAATTTCTTGATGAACGGATACACCAGAATTTTTTTTTCTAAAATCTTTTTTTGAACTAATTGTCATTGGGAAAGAATTTCATCTGTGACACATATGCCTCCTGTATTATAAAAGGAAAGATTGGGATTGGATCAGAACTTCTTAAACTATTTTTTTAAGAGAGATTTTTGCTATAGGGCATGTGCGCTGGCTGGAGAGAGAGAGAGAGAGAAATTACCCCCCTCTACCCCCCTCGGATGGCTGTGCCATACTCCCCATCCCCTCGGTGGATGGCCATGCCACAGTCCCTTCTCCTCCATTCTTCTCTTGGGATCTTGGGCACACATGCACATACACATACCCAGCATGTGTGTCAAGCCTCCAGGTCTGGGACTTGAACTGCAGTTGGACAGGCTGACAGTGTCCTGTGCTGAACATCCTTCTGTGGGTGCTTAGGAAGGGATGTTGGCCATATACATGTACAGAATGGTGGCTGTGATCCTTTTCCCTCCAAATTAGAAATTCCATTGGAATGCAAATGAGTGTAATGCCATAGGGATAATCTTGCATCTACTCTAATTATTTTTGTATCAATTCTTTGTAAGTTCATTTAAACTGTTACCAGTAACATAATTTTTATGTAATTCATTTAACTATTCATTGGATTAAATGGTGCTTAATATCTATACATTTCAGCTACAATATTAAATGCTTCTAGAAATAATGGTGCATCTTTGAGAGATGAATCTAATCATGTAGTAAGATCAGGCAATTTATTGCTTTACATTATCTTAAACTCTTAAAACTCTATTCTTCCTTTTATTTGCTTAATACCTATTTCTAAGACAGGATCTTGCCGTATCGTGAGCCTTCTGTCTCAGCCTCACAGCTGGGATTACAGGTATGTGCCACCATGTCCAGACCTTCTTTAAGTAGTCTTGATACCTTGCCTAGGGCAACCTTGAGCTTTTACCTTTTTGCCTCAGTTTTTCTGAGTTGCTTGGCTTGCAGGCACAGATCACTCTAGTAGGCCTTTAGGTCAGACTGGCAATCAAATCCAGGTCTCCCATGAGATCTCAGCCCAGAGCATAGCATCTGGGCAAGTGTTTCCTCCTCCTTCTCCTCCTCCTCCTTCTCCTTCTCCTTCTCCTCTTCCTCTCTTCCTTCATTAGTGCCTCCAGCCTTATTTCTCTGCCTGACCTAGATAGAATAGGTGATTACCTGATTAATCATTTACCCAAAACCTTCATCAGGTTTACTTCTATGTACTTAGGTCACTTGGGTCCAGAAATTCAGAGCGCACCTTATCCCATTGATCTTCTCTTTTTCTGTATCCGATGAGTGGAGTATTGCTGGAACAGATAACACAATTGTGCTGACTGTATTCCTGTCCGCTTTTGGTCTTTATTTCCAGCTTTAAACTTTAAAAAAAAAAAAAAAAAAAAAAAACAAAAAAACTAGTTCTATTGTATTTACTCACTCACTGAATTACCAATGTCCCAATACTGCATCACACTCCCCACAAATCTTTCCAACTTCTCAGTCTCCTGTAGATAATATAGTCTCTCCTGCAGATAAGGTAGTCTCTTATCAACAGAAATGGAAACATGGGCTATCACCTTACTAAAGGTTCTACTCTCTTCTTCATGGAGGCTTATATCAGTCCTCATTCTCCCACCCATCCCAAGACACACAAGACAAGGCAGCTGCAACCCTCCAAGGGAAGTCCCCTGTGCCCTTCACCCCACACCCCCCCCATCTTCTCTGTCCTTGTGCTGTCTTTCCTGTGCCACTAATCTTGTACTCTTTACTAATTATTTCCTCTCAAGCAATAAATATGCTCAATTATTGCCCACACCAAAAAGAAAAAAAAAAAACCTAACAACAAAAAACCTAAAACATATCCCAGATAACCAACATTGCCTCTGCTGACCCTGTCTCCTATTCCCCTATTCCGGTTTTAACTCTGCTGTCCCCTGGGAAGATTACTCATCAGTCATTGTCTCTCTCTTTCTTTCTTTCTTTCTTTCTTTCTTTCTTTCTTTCTTTCTTTCTTTCTTTCTTTCTTTCTTTCTTTCTTTCTTTCTTTCTGAGAGATTTTTGCTATTGGGTACATATACTCACTGGAGAGACAGAGAAATAGAAAGTGAAAAATCATCCCTTGAGGCCATGGCCACACCACAGTCCCTTCTCCTCCGTTCTCCTCTTGGAATTTTGGGCACACGTGTGAATTCTGCCTGGTGTGTTTCAAGTTGCCAGGTCTGGGACTTGAACTGCGGTCAGCCATGTGGGAGTCTAGTGACCAGTATGCCATCTGCTGGTCCTTTCTTATTCTCCTTCAACCCAGTCAACACTGACTTCTAATCCCCCCACCACTTGAAGACACAATGATATCTGTATGACACTTCTATGTCCTTTTCTGTGCTACATTTCTTCTTCTTTTATTTTCTTTTTTGAGAGGTTTTTGTCATAGGGTGCGTGCGCTCTCCAGGCAGACAGAGAGAGACAGAGAGACAGAAAGTGAGAAATCACCCCCCAGGGGGGATGGCCACGCCACAATCCCTTCTCCTCCATTCTCCTCCCGGGATCTTGGGCACGCATGCACACGTGCCCAGTGTGGGTTTTAAGCCACCGCGGGACACGCACCGCGGTCGACCATGTGGGAGTCCAGCGACATAGCCATTAAGCTAACTGCTGGTCCCTGTGCTTCATTTGACACTCCTAGCCACATACTTCTTGAATTTTCCTTGCTTTTGACTTCCATGACCTTATTGCTTTTGTTTCTCTGATATTCCTTTCAGGATTCTTGTAGCCACCTTTTATTTGTATTTTATTTTTTTTAAAAAAATATTTACTTAATTTTATTTATTTATTTATTTTAATTTGATATAGACGCTCACAAGAGTGAGACAGAGAAAGAGAGAAAGTGAGAAAATCAGCCATCAGGTCCTGGACTCAAACTATGATCCACCATGTGGGAGTCCAGTACCCCAATCACCATGCCACCTGTTGGCCCTTTGGCTACCTTTTAAATGTTGGTATTCTTGGATCCTACCTTGAGCTCCTACTATTTTTCTGTTTTCATTGCCTTAACTGCCAGGGATCCTATGCTAAGGACTTGCAAATCTATACCTCCAGCCCTAACCTCTCACTTTTGCTTCAAGGTCAGGTCTACTCTCTCTATATTTCCTATGAATTCTTTATCAACTCCCCTACTTTCCAAAATTTGGTCTTCCTCTTCTATTCCTTCTGAGTTTTGCAATGTTTGGTTCTAAAAGTTGGTAACCTCAAGAATTTCAGAATCATTACTAAACTGTTTGTTAGTAATATAATGGAAGCCACATGTGTAACTTAAAATTTTCTGCCAGCCACCTTAAAAAATAAGAGTGGGGGGAGGGGGCAACAGTGACATGGTGGATAAGGCACTGGATTCCCACATAGCCAACCTTGGTTCAAGTCTAGGACCTGGCAGCTTGAAGATTTGCACTAGGTGTATGTGCATGCATGCCCAAAATCCTGAGAGAATTGAAGAGAGGGGATTGTGGTGTGGCCATCCCTCTTGGGGACTGGTTTCTTAATTTTCTTCTCTCTCTCTCTCTCTTTCTCTCTCCCTCTCTCCCTCTCCCTCTCCCTCCCCCTTCCCTCCCTCCCTCCCTCCCTCCCTCTCTCTCTCCCTTCCCCCTGGCAAGTGCACACACCCTATGACAAAACAACCAACCAACCAACCAAGTAAAGTTAGCTTTAGAAATAGATTTTATTTAAGCTATCCTATGCAAAAAATTATTTCAACATGTAATTGTTTAAAAATTAGTGAGAGGTTTTACATTATTTTTGGTACTAAGTTTTCAAAATTTAGTGCACTTTTTACACTCAATACACATTTTAATTGAAACTGTTCACTAGGGATCAGTAACCATATGTTACTGGTTACTGTGCTACTAGTTCTGGGGTCTTCCCTTCAGTAAGCCATAGTCCTGTTAATAGTATCTCCTACTTATTTCTGCAGTAGGTGTTTTTTGGTTGCTTAGTTTTTGTGTTTGACTTTTTTTTTTTCAACCTTATATACCCTGGTCACTTCTCATTTAGATTACTACAATAGCTTATATAACCTAATTGCTAGGTCCCAAAGAGCATACAAGATGGATCAGAATGTAGGAGATAATGAATGGGTCATCAGAAAAGTCATAACATATTTTTCTGTTTTTTTTTTTTTTTTTATACACAAAAATGTGTCATGACTTTTCCAATGACCCTATAGTAGCATTTGCCTACTTATATATATTTTTATTTAGAATTTAACAAAACAGCTCAGATTTTAAAATATTTATTTTACAAATTGATGCCAGCCCCCTTCTCTGGATCTTTGAGAAGTCAGTAATGTGGTAAATATGACAGATAAAATACATTTACCCCCACAATATGTTTTTAAATGTTAAAAACATTTTAAATTCCATCTATATGTCATAATTTTAAATTTGTCTTTGTGTATTTCCACATAATGCACACAATTTATCATATAATAGCCCGGTGTCATTTAAAGATAACTATACACATATCAGGGATGTGTATTTGAAATTGATTTTTAGTTCTGTCCGAGGAGTGGAATCAGTGAGATTCAGGGTCCCATAGAATTGGATCCATCCCAAGTCCATCTCCTCCTCCAGTCTCAACTTTTTTTTTTTTTTTTTTTTTACCTTCCTCACGTTGTCTGTAGGAAGTAGCCCTTTCATACTTTGCTCTTGTTTATCCATATTTGTGGAAAACAAACAGACAGACAAGCTAGTTCTTGACCTGACTGGTTTGATTCCTGTCCAGGCTCTTCTGGGGATACCACTCATCAAGGGAAGTCTGCTACAACTTCTGAAATTCTGTCGAGTGCCCCTCTTCTTGCTTGTCAAACATCTCTTGCTATAATCTTATACTGAAATGATGTCGCTAGAGTCTTAATTACCCCTAAATTATAAAATTCTTGAAGGCAGGGATCATAGCATCATCCTGCTTTGCTTACACAGGATGAGGTCTTAAGACATATTTATTGAACTAAATTCATGGTGCCTCTTGAGCACCATGATTTCTGGGTTTCATATTTGTACATTCTATTTGTACATTCTTTTTCACTTGGATTGCTAGGTGACCCTGGAATCAATAGTAAATGATCTTGATATCATATAATTTTTGACATTTAGATCATCATACAATTCTATACAGTATTTTATTTCTGGTTCTATAAGAAAGCATTATTTAGCCTAAAAGACATGGTAAACTATGCTGTATGGAAAACAGAATTTACCTTTACAACCACTGTGAAGTGAAAAAAAAAAGCATTTTCCTTTAAATGCCATTTGTAAATAATTTTGCATCAAATTCATAATCCATGCTGCTAGTGTTTTAAAATTTAAAAGCTGTCTGAAGATCTTTATGGAGATGCTACATGTTTTGTAGGATGGCAAATAGCCACCAGAAGTAGATAGCTGAATCAAGACCCTAAGTCCCCTCACACTTTTCATGTTCCATGGTTTCAGCTTTCTCTCCCAATCAGCCTTATTCAGGGCTGTTAACAAGGAGCTAATTGATTGGCTTGGGTTTGCTCTTTTTGCTATTTGTTGGTCAGTCTCTGGTGGAAATCCTAATGAGTTGTAAACAAATGGTCCAGGAGGCTAGAAGGGAAGAATAGGCAGGGGACACATAATGTCTATTGTTTACTCACTCAACTAAGTAGATTTTCATTGTCCCAGCAATGCTGTCAATAACAGGCCTGGCATAAGTCAATGAGGCTGCTTCCTTCCGTTCTCATGTGTTTCACTCCTGTTGGTCCTTCCATCCCTCTGAGTCTGAGATTCTGATTTCATTCCTTGACAGGGGAAGCTTTCCTCTGGTTGTCTGCACTTTGGGAAGATAAATTCTCTAAAATAGTTCAATAGAAGTCCGACTTAGTGGGGGCCAGCAGGTAGTATGGCAGGGGCCAGCAGGTGGCATGGCAGGTAAGGTGCTAGACCCACATGGCCAAACACAGTTCGAGTCCTGGATCTGGCAGCTTGAAAATCACACAAGGCATGTCCCCAAATCCTACTCAAATGTATTTTTATTTAGAATATAACAAAACAGCTCAGATTTTAAAATATTCAGTATACATATTGAGAAGAGAATGGAGGAGAAGGGATTATGGTATGACCCCCCCCCCAGGGGGTGATTTCTTGCTTTCCCTCTCTCTTTCTCTCTCTAGCAAGCACATGAGCCTAATGGCAAATATCTAAAAAACAAAACAAAACAAAACAAACAAACAAAAAAAACAAGAAGTTGAACTTTGCAGGAACAGTGTTATTCTTACTGCAGTTCATATGTCGCTTTAACCACCACTTACTCCCAGACAGCGGTATCTCCATTGGCTGTGTTAAACTAAACACTTGTGCTGACCTCTGCTTTTTTGCAGGTGATTCGCAAGGGATGGCTCACTATCAGCAACATCGGCATCATGAAAGGAGGCTCGAAGGGATACTGGTTCGTCTTGACTGCAGAAAGCTTGTCGTGGTATAAAGACGATGAGGTAGGCTGCAGACGGTGATAAAGTGTTCTCGTTAAAGTGTTTCCAGTTTGAACTAATGGATGTTATTATGATAGACAGTTTGCAAACAGACACGGGTGGTTCTCTTTTAATGAAGCTTATTTTTCTCACAGATTTTGAATTTTATACTATTCCCCTCAACATTTTCTTCTCCTGTTTATTTCCTTGGTGTAGTCATGTTGGCTTCCCTGAAGAAATGGAGTTGAGGGGTCAGGAGTCAGAAACTCCCTTTTATATAGTAATATCCAAGGTACGAGTACAGTGAAAACAATTTACTAAATAATGTATTTGAAAGAGCCAAGGTAATAGACCGTCTTAAACGTGAAATTAACAACACTGTTGCAGAGTTCATATAGCCATTTGGAATTGTTACTGTGACACGTGTCTCAAATGAAAGGCTTTTGAGAATTTTCACATCACTAGTCTTCACCGGGTCCCAGATTATTGTTTATACAAAGGAGACCCACATGGCCAAACACAGTTCGAGTCCTGGATCTGGCAGCTTGAAAATCACACAAGGCATGTCCCCAAATCCTACTCAAATGTATTTTTATTTAGAATATAACAAAACAGCTCAGATTTTAAAATATTCAGTATACATATTGAGAAGAGAATGGAGGAGAAGGGATTATGGTATGACCCCCCCCCCAGGGGGTGATTTCTTGCTTTCCCTCTCTCTTTCTCTCTCTAGCAAGCACATGAGCCTAATGGCAAATATCTAAAAAACAAAACAAAACAAAACAAACAAACAAAAAAAACAAGAAGTTGAACTTTGCAGGAACAGTGTTATTCTTACTGCAGTTCATATGTCGCTTTAACCACCACTTACTCCCAGACAGCGGTATCTCCATTGGCTGTGTTAAACTAAACACTTGTGCTGACCTCTGCTTTTTTGCAGGTGATTCGCAAGGGATGGCTCACTATCAGCAACATCGGCATCATGAAAGGAGGCTCGAAGGGATACTGGTTCGTCTTGACTGCAGAAAGCTTGTCGTGGTATAAAGACGATGAGGTAGGCTGCAGACGGTGATAAAGTGTTCTCGTTAAAGTGTTTCCAGTTTGAACTAATGGATGTTATTATGATAGACAGTTTGCAAACAGACACGGGTGGTTCTCTTTTAATGAAGCTTATTTTTCTCACAGATTTTGAATTTTATACTATTCCCCTCAACATTTTCTTCTCCTGTTTATTTCCTTGGTGTAGTCATGTTGGCTTCCCTGAAGAAATGGAGTTGAGGGGTCAGGAGTCAGAAACTCCCTTTTATATAGTAATATCCAAGGTACGAGTACAGTGAAAACAATTTACTAAATAATGTATTTGAAAGAGCCAAGGTAATAGACCGTCTTAAACGTGAAATTAACAACACTGTTGCAGAGTTCATATAGCCATTTGGAATTGTTACTGTGACACGTGTCTCAAATGAAAGGCTTTTGAGAATTTTCACATCACTAGTCTTCACCGGGTCCCAGATTATTGTTTATACAAAGGTTGTTCTTTGAGAATTTGATATCTATGCAAAAGCATGAATTATGATTATTATGGTGTTCTGGTTCATCTTAAATGTTAATGATTTTTTTCCTGTGACTCATTTAAATCTGATAGCTATGAAAGTGCAGAAAAAAAAAGTCACATTAGTCTTATAGAATGAGTGAAATATGCTATAAAGTGATACTACCAAATTCGAGAGGGCACCAATGGAAATTACACTACTGGAAATTTTAATAGCTCTGGTCTGTCTGATCTAAGAAATCTGTGGTGCTTTTATTGCAGCATGATCCATGGTAACAAAACTATGCGCTGATGAGATCAGTCACCTTTACTTGACTGTAAAGGGCAAGGGTTTCAGAGTTAAAAAGCCTTTCTATCTTGGCTTGATGTCTTTTGAAAGCACGACAGGGTGCCTTTGACAGTTCTTGGAGGGATAATTTCATGTATTATATAGTTTTGTTATTTTTTTTTTCATTTCCCAAGTGCTTTCTGTACAATAATGTATTGAAAAATATTGCATGATTGGTCGATTGCCACTAAACTGTCTGCATAAGAGTAATCAAATCCCCAAGGAATGTCTGTACAAAATTGCTATTCAAAAGCTTGTGTTTAGATTTTCCTGTCACTGACCTCAGTCAAAGGTGGAATTGGTCATTGCAAGAGCTTGAGGATTAGCCGTGCTTTCTTCTCTGAATTGGCTGTTTAGATATCCCTGTCGTAGTTTTAAAGATCACAGCTTGAGGAGCTTTGAGAAACTTCCTCAGACATAAAAATCAGTAAATAGATGATCTTTGCTTATTTAGTTGCTCTAAGCATCCTTTGCTTAGGTACATTTTCTCTCAAGGATTTAGATAACCATTCGTACATGCATTTAAATGCACATCAATCTTGGGAACTTTCTCAGTTATCCAAGGGCAAAAGAATTTACTGAGGAATCATAGTAGTAATAGCTAGAGTTTTATGTATGTTAAGTCATTTAACCCACATTACAACTCTAAAGGTAAGCCATATAAAACAAACACAAAAACACCAACCTTTTGAAAAGTCACTTTTAAGAATTCAGTTTTCCCTATTATATTGGGTTGTCAGAGAAGTCATGACACATTTTTGCATAGAAGAATAGGTCATGACTTTTCTGACAACCCAATAGAACATTTAGTGTTGGTGAGGATAGTGAATGTCCCAGATCACATAGCTGGCTAGTGGCCAATCAGAAACTAAAGCCCACACTCTTAGGTTCCAGAGCCTGTTTTTCAACCAGAGATGTAGACATGAATCCTAGAGGTATCTGGAGTTGTCCCAGACAACCTCCTCCTCTAGAAAATGTATGAGATGATTTCAGGCATGTGCGCATTGACCATTCTCAGGCATAAGCAGCAGCAGCTCTGGAGACTCCAGGGTGGCTGTTGTTGGGTGAGGCCATGCTGGTCCTGAGGAAACCTATTAGAAGCACATGATGCTCTCCATGGGGAGAAGAAGCTTCAAGAGCTTGTGAGCTCATGGTTATCTATCATCTCCTCTTCTCAAGAAGACCCACTGTAAATTTTTACAAAATTCCCGCTACAGAAGCTCCCTCATGAGTACTCGATTACAACAAATAGAAAACAAATGTACAAAGTTATAGTATTCACTGAGCATAGTGAACAACTTAACGAAGGTACGTGTGTGGGAGTTAGTTGGGGACAGGGTGAGTAGGAATGGCCCTGACATAAAATGGAGCGATTTTGATGAAGTAACTATAAATGAGAGTAGTTCATTCAGTGAATGGGAAATGACAGACAGGACTGCTGCTCTATGGAACCAACAATGACGTAGACTAATAATATAACATCAGGTAGTAAGGGCTCTGCTAGAAGAAAATAGAATAGGGCAGTGATTAGAAGTGAGGAGGAAGCAGCCTTTGGGTTGGTGATTGGAAGGAAGTAACATGAGCAGAGATTGGAAAAGTGAGCTGTGCAGGTTTGTGGAGGAGCATTCCAGGGAGAGAGAATAATGAGTTTAAAACCCATGGAGATGGCTAGAATATGGGAGTAGGAAGAGAGGCAGAAAACAAAATCAGAGGTACCAGTAGGTGGGGATGATTAGTCTCCACCTGGTGACTTGGAGGTTATTCCTAGATAAAACCACTGGAGAGTTCCAACAGAGTGTGGCATGATTGGATTTCTGGTGTAGAAAATATGACTCCAGCTACTGGTCATGCCCGATGTATAGGACAGGAAGTGTGTGTGGTGAGAACAGAGGGATGAAACCATAGCAGAGTTTCAAGCAGGACTGTAGTAGCTGGTGGTGAGGAGCACTCAGGTGGCAGGGTAGCAGATGGAAGGGCTCGTACAGCTGTGCTTTCCTCACTGGCTACTGTTACTCATTTAGAGTTCAGCTTCAGAAACAAGATAGGAAGTGCATGAAATATCAAACCTGACTCAAGAATAATGACCATGATCTTTAAAATGTCTGTGTCAGCCATTTCCATGTCACCAAATATCGGCTGATACCACTGTGGTCCTTCACTATTCTGCTTCATTCACTTTTTCTTTTCTTTTTTTTTTTTTTAAGAGGCTTTTTGCCTTAGAGCACGTGTGCTTGCCAGAGAGAGAGAGAGAGAGAGAGAGAGAGACTCTGACACTGAGAGGGAAAGTGAGAAATCACTCCCTGGTAGGATGGCCACATCATGATCCTTTCTCTTCCATTTTCCTCCTAGGATCTTGGGCAGGCATACACATATGTGAGTTTTAAGCCTCTGGGGCTGGGACTTGAACTGTGGTCAGCCATGTGGAAGTCCAGCGATGTAACCACTATGCCATCTGCTGGTCCCTCTCTGTTCACTACTGCTGGAGTGTCCTGCCATGGCAGACTGTCTCTGAGCCTGCTGTCTGGGCAAAAGGGGAGGAGTAGCATTGTTCTTGCTCTTTGCTAGTATTTAATGAGTTATTATTGCTGTCTTCTGGGAGGTGGGGCTGGAAGGAGGGTATGGGGAAAAGGAAGTCAGGCAGAAAATGTTAGGAGAATGGGCTTTAGAGGTACTGATCTATCCCTAGCCTCTTGAATGCAGACTCTCAACATTCATCCTTAAGCAGCAATCTCAAGACCTGTAGGGTCAAAGAATAGCTTTCTGTGTGCATATATATACCCTTGTGATCTGGGATGGGTGATATTTAGCTTTTAAATGATGCTTGGAGTCCATAAAGATCTCGTTGCCATAGTTGAACTACTCATGGATCTAACACAGTCCTGTGGGCAACCTTGACCCCATATTTGAGTATTCCTTTATGAAAATAAGCTTCAGTTTCTCACTCAGCTTTTGGAGCCATTTTGTTGGTGAGCCGAGTGCTTGTACTTTGTCTCTATATAAACATCAGCACCTATTACACAATATGGAAATTCTGTTATAAGACAAGTTAGCTTTCATAGGTAAATGTGACATGGGAGATATTAAGTTAGATCCATTCATTTATTTAATGAAAAATTTACATCCAAATTTTCATGATCACTAATTTTTTGTGCATTCCATCATCCTCCTGTTCTCTTATGTAATTAGACTGGTATGTTTTCACTGTAATTCAAATGGTTGTTTAATAAATAGCATATTATGTTATATGAACACATATATGGTTTTATTTAACTTCTGACAGGTTGGTAATAAATATAAATGACTTATGAACTATTTTTATGACTAGAAAAACAATAGCCCAATCTGTTTTTCAGGATGACATTAATTGAAAAAGAGACTCTGTAGACCACATGGATGGTGCCATAGGAAGGGTGAGGTGCTAGCAGCAGTGGGGTTGCCGTGAACAGCTGGAGCAAGATGCTTCACTTTGCTGAGCTTCAGCCTTTTCACTTATCACGTGAGGACCATGGCTGACCCAATCAGATCAAAGAGATCCTGTAGGACTCTGAGAAATATATTAACCAGTGCTCTTGGAATCACACTGGTGTTTTCATTCTTGCTATTGCAAGTAACACCACAGCCTCCCATTGTGTGTCCTTCTTTGACTCCCACATTTCTAATTTCCAATTGTTTGTCATTTCATGTTGTGAGATAGGATTTATGAGATCTTGGTGTTTTTGTTTGTTTAGTTTTTTTGTTTGTTTATTATTTCCATGAAAGAGAGAGAGCGACACATACATACACAAAGGCAAGGAACCTCAGCAGGCTCCCACACCATGATCCACCCTCACTCCAGACCCCTTAAGCCATTAGTATCATGAATGCAGACACCTAGTGTGTACAGATCAACTGGGGAACCTAACCTGTGATCCATGGCCCAAAGGATCTGAGTTTCCATAGTGGAGAAGGGTAAAGTTCAGGCAAGAACGAACTCAAATCACGTTTTCTTTCTTTCTTATTTTATTTTTTAGGTTTTTTGCCATAGGGCATTTTGTGCTCATGAGAGAGGGAGAGAGAGACAGACAGTGAGAGGAAAGTGAGAAATCACCCCCCAGGGGGATGCACATACCACAATCCCTTCTCACCATTCTCCTTTCAAGATTTTGGGCACACACACACATAGGTGTCCAGCCTGATTTTTCAAGTCATTGTTGGGTACTCCAACCACAGTTGACCATATGGGAGTCTAGAGCCTTAACCACCATGCCACCTGCTGGCCCCTCAGATCACTTTTTAATGAGACTTTCCATATTGTCTCCTCTTAACTCTATGGGTTCTCCTATATCATAAACAAGAGTTAAAGATGATATCAAACTATGTTTTCTATCCAGTCACCAGAGGCAATAGCTTAATAACCCTATGTAATAATCTTAAATTAGAGTTGGCATGACTATATTAGGAAAGGCCCCAGCATTTTACTTTCTTGCCATTTTCAGTGGACCTATCCATCCCACTCTTGAATTGGTAATGGATACATGAATCTCCTCAAACGTGTGGACTGTACTTTTTGAACTGGTGCTCTAAAATACAGTAATGTTACACACAACCTTACTAGAAAGGTTTCTACCTGTATCCCAGGAGGTGCTAGGTTTCCATGCTATCTCCAGTAAGTCTTTATAATATAGTGTGGTGACTGTGTGATCTTATGTTACCCTCTAACATTACTCCAAGATGGGTACTTTTTACAACAAAGGAAGAGTAGAGTGCCTCTAACAGACAGTTTATAACTAGTCACCAGGGGGATCTCCCCATCTCTGATGTGCTTCTGTACCATACAGTGTTACCCCAGATGCTGAAGTTTCCTACACATTTGACCCTGCACACATTTCCAGGGGTTGTCTAGGCCCTCTCCCTGGATTCCTTCTCCCCAGGACACTCTGCCAATGTGTGTATCTAAAGGCCTGCAGGGTCGAAAGGTACCCGTTTGTGGAGATTGAAGACAGAGCTTAGGCATGTAGATTTGTGTATCGGTATATATTTCTTTGTAGTCTGGGATGGATGTTTCTCAGCTCCTTGGATTTTCTTTTTCTTTTTCTTTTTCCTTTTCCTTTCCTTTTCCCATTCTCATTCCCATTCCTTTACCTTTCCCTTTCCCTTTTCTTTCCTATTTTTTTTCATTTATCTGCCAGAGGCCATGTGCACTTGTCAGAGAGAGGGAAAAAGCATCCCTACCTTTCCCTTTCCCTTTTCTTTCCTATTTTTTTTTTATCTCCCAGAGGCCATCTGCACTTGTCAGAGAGAGGGAAAAAGCATCCCTCAGCGGGATGTGGTAATGCCACAGTCCTTTTTATAGTCTGTCAGGATTTGGGGTACAAATGCACACATGCCCAACATGTTTTACAAGATGTTGGGGCTGGGATTTGAACTGCAGTCAGCCATGTGGGATCTGGCAGCTTTAGCCTCTTGTTGGCCAAGCTCCAACCCACTCACTGCTATTGATCAACATACCCTAAACCCAAGGTACTTTTTATTGTAGTCTGTATTTCAGCTCATCTCTCAACATCTAAACTGGCCTTCACTGCATACTCACCTTTGCATATCCAGATTTGTAGGGAGCAGCCAGATCTGGGCAGAACAATGGCAGCCTTTAAGATGAGCAAAGGCACAGTTTCCCATGATTTGTGCCCATGTTGCTAGAACAGCAGAGGTAGAGAGAAACTGTATCAGCCAAACTGGGCCAGGGGAGACAAGAAAGGGCTAAAATTGCTAGACACAAAATATTCCACGGCTTCAGTTGATAACAGCTAGACAACCAGCTTCACTTCCCGTATCTACCCTTTTTTGCCCTATTAAAAAATAAACCTGGTAAAGGTTCAGAGCTGTGGCTATTTCCAACAAAAACACCTGAAACACCCAATCCCCACTTTTCTCTACTTGTGTGTTTGTGTGTCTTTTTTCTAATCCACCACCGCTCCTCAAGTGTACATCTTGCCAAACAGACCTCGACACAAATCGATCAAAATGCTCCACCAAGCCAAACAGTCTTCCAGTTAACAAGATGCTCCTTAAGGAGTAGTGGTGGTTGTCAGTAGGGTTTCCCTATCTATGATACCTACTTAAAGTCATGAAGGCCAACTTTCCATTTGAAAGATGTCCCTTAGGGTGATTATCATTGTAATGGTTAACATGTATTGAATATTCGTAGCATACCAGGCACTGAGTACTTTAGTCTTCATTTTAGAGATGAAAGTTGAGGCTCAAATAAAATGATTAACTTATCCACCTACTAAGTGTCAGGGCTTTGCTTTTTAATCACCCAAACGTTTCCCCCCAAATATTTTCTAAGCATTGGTCATGTACCAAACACTGTCCAAGTAAGAATAAAATTGTTGAGAAAGAATTCATGGTGCCTGGCCCTGTGGAGGATGTTTTCCAGTAAAGAAAACACTCAAAACAGGAAAAAACCTATCATGCTAATTATAGGCTATGAAGAAAATAAAGCAAGCGATGTGTTTGACATAATGTCTAGAATTGATGCGAGGAGGGGATTATACGTTTGAGAGACAATAAATTGACTGGTCAGAAAAGGTTTGTATGAATATCCTGAGGTAGGATTGAACCTGTTAAGTTTAAGAAATGGTATTATACCCAGTGAGAATGGAGTGAAGAAAGAGAAACTCTAAAGTTTTAGAATTTTAATCTTTTTTTTGAGAGATTTTTGCTCTAGGTTCCATGTGCTTGCCAGAGAGACAGAGAGAGAGAGACAGACAGAAATCACCCCCTGAGGGCGAATGGCCACATCACAGTCCCTTCTCCTCTATTCTCCTCTCAGGATCTTGGGCATGCACACACACATGCCAGGCATGAGTTTCAAGCTGCTGGGTTCAGGACTTGAACTGTAGTCAGCCATGTGGGAGTCCAGTACCTTAACTACTGCTATACCTGCTAGCCGTAGAATTTTGATCTTAAGAGTGGTGAGACGCCGCTGAAGTTAAGTTGGAGATTGACATGATTAAGTTTTTTTATTTTTTAATTTTTAAATTTTTAAAATTTATTTATTAAAATAAATTATTTATTTTTTATCCTCCACAGATTGCTTTGGTTATCTTGTGGAGAATGAATAAAGAGAACAAAGCTAGACTGGGGAGTTACTAGAAAGTTACCGGTCTACCTGAGATAATGTAGCTTGGGCTGGGGAGAGTTGATGGAAATTCATAGAAATGAATGCATTTAGGAGACTTTTCAGAAGATGAAAGTTGATAAAGCAACTCATTGTATATGCTATGTATTCTTTCAAACTTAAGTCTTTTCCCCCCCTTTATTTATGATAGAGTGCATATGTACATAGGAGAGTCGTGGCTGTGCTCCACAGGGTAATCTTCTTCCTCTTCCACATGCCTGGTGTGTTTTAGGCTGAAAAGGCTGGGGATTCAAACCTTGGTCACTATATTGAATCAACTTCCTTTCTGAGCAGTGCATTACCACCGTACCACAGTTGACCTACGACTGTGACCAAGAGCATTACCATTTCTCACTGTAGTTCCACCACCAAACACAACACTGAGAGGAGACATCAACTCAATTTTAATTTAATTGTGTTATAGCTGAGCAGATAATAGGATAGATGCAACATAAAGAGCTCATCATGGCCTGGTAAATTAGTGGCTAAACAAAATGATCTAATTACACTTTTGAAAATACTATAGATGTAGACCATCTTAGGATTTTGTTAATTTTTATTATTAAAGGTCTGTGGACTTTTTTTTCCCCCTCGACTATAAATGTGCCTTCTTGGAATGAAGATCATTTAAGTATGAAATACAATCCTTAGTGTTATTTGTACAATAGTAATATATATTGCATGGTTCTTGGAAAGGATTTAGAAAAGGGCAAGATGTAGGAATAAAATAGAAACTATCATTCTAAAAGGATTTTTGATATAGATAATTTTATATTAATATGTTAAAATTAGATTTGAAAAAAAAGTTATAAACTTTATTTTTTTTGGAGAGGTTTTTTTTTGCTATAGGGCATGTGCACTCGCCAGAAAGAGAGAGAGAGATAGAAAGTGAGAAATCTCCCTCCAGGGAGGGGATGGCCACGCTGCAATCCTTTCTCCTCCATTCTCTTCTCTGGATCTTGGGCATGCATGCACGTGTGCCTGGTGTGAGTTTAAGCCACCGGGTCTGGGACTCAAACTGCAGTCGGCTACATGGGAGTTCAGCGACATAGCCATTACATGCTTATTGCTGCCCCCCCAAAAGAGTTATAAACTTTTTATGAAATATGTCTAAAATATGATTTTTAGGAGAATAAGATATTCAGAGAGAAAAGGTCATTATTTTCTTAATATCAGTAAGAATGTGGAAAAAAATATATAAATGTATACATCTTAACAGAGATGGTTAAAAGCCCTGCAGATAGTTGGCTGTTCATTTATGCATAGTGAGAGCACTTTGTTGGTCCGGCATGAAGATTAAAGTCACTATGGGAGTCCTAGGAAAGCAGAGGAGTGCAGCAGAGGCGTTTCCAGTGGAAATGTACTAACCTTATGCTACTGAACAAAATCCACAATCTGCATTGAACTGGGACATTCTTTGGACTCCTAAGAAATTACAGGCCTCATTTTTGTGGGTTGAAGTGTTTGGATAGCTTGATAAGGAGATTATATAATTCCCTTATAGGGATATTTACTTAGTATTGTTTTTATTGTGTAGCCGTAACAGTTGACAAATGTAACCTTGGTAATAAGAAACAAATGACAGCTCTGTTCTCTAGATGGCCAAAGTCCTGAACCCAAGTGGCAGCCATTTTCTGCCCTCTTTCCATTTTCACTTCTACTTCCAAGATGGTGCGTATTCCCTGGCAGATCTGTACGCTCTCTATAAAGGAGGGCAGCGTTTGCCCTGGGAATGCTGTTCACATTCCGTGTTGTTTCTGTTAGATATTTTTATTAAAAGGGGTGGTGGGGAGTTCTACTGGCCCACTAGATATTGAATTTTAATCTGTTTTACATTACTTAAAATTCTTCATAATCATGATTGTGTGTTTTTAACATACATGGGCAGTTTTATGTTGTGCTTTTTAATGTGGGATTATTTCATGCCAACATTTTCACATTCCTCCATAATCCCAAGATTTATAATTCTGGAAAACATTCAATAAATCGTAATGGCAAATACTATTTCAAATTAGCTAAAAATACATCTAGATCCAAACACACTTCCTTATATACATTGTCTGTCCTACTTAAAAGTTTATATTAGAAGAACAAACAGTATCACCCTTTTATAGTACCCTTTCCCAGAAGAGCAAAAACTTAAAATGTGCCTCATTTAATGAATTGAAAATGTATATAAAACATTCTTTAGAGCATTTTTTAGAGCTAAGTAAAAAAAAAAAAAAGTTTAGTCTTTTTTAAAGTTAGCTTCATATTCTAAGGAAAAAATAATGGGAACATTATCCTGGAAGGCCTCTTTCAGTATGATGACTCTGCCCTTCTGCCTTTCCTTGTGGAACTTGGTGGGCTGGAGCAGTGTCCTATGGTTACGTCATCCTGAGAGCCATCAACCCCTGCTCAGGGCCAGACGCACAGGATCAGATAGACTGGTCGCTTAAGAGAACCATATTCAGCATTTGCTGCAGGTCTCATAAAAACTTCACAGGGATGGAACTATATAAATATTCCGTGAGACATCTTTTACTGTCTTCCTGTTTATATTTTACGTTGTGTGAAGTGTTGTTTAGGAGTTTTATTTGCTATTCGTGGGAATTTTATTTAAGATAAAACCCGCATTGCACAATGCGTCTTGCAGAAGCAGAAGTGAATTTTAGCAGATGACATATTTTTTAGAAGTCCAGACTGTTTGACTGTAGGGACATTTAGCTTTAGTCATATTTCATTTCACAGTTTTGTCTTATCACTCTGCTTTTCTTTTTTCTTAAAAATATTGCATTGAATTTGGTGAAAATCATCACAAAATTAGATATCTGGAACCTTGTAGGACTCCTAGCCTTAAGACTAAATCTTTATTTTAAAAAGGAAATATCTGAATTAAAAATAACTTGCTTTAGTTCAAAATTTACATGAAATGTTTAATTATTCAATTTAAAAACAACAGACAATTTTGAGGAGTTCTGTATTATGTGCTTAAGCTTTGAGCAGAATCTTTCTAAGAAAGATGAAAATTAGTTTTAAATACAGAAGTTAAAACATTTTAATGAACTAAATCAAATTTGGCAAATTTCTGATTTTAGCTATCTTCCCAGTTTTTACCCTTAAGTGTTTGAAATATTCACGTACAAAAGCCAGTCCTGATCATTTACTTTAGTTAACAGCACATAAACTGAAGTTTTGATATTCCTTGAATAGATATGACAAAACAGACATATCCATCAACCACTTTCCTTTGGCTTTTTGAAAATATTCAATTGCCCGAAGACCTTCAGACTTTGGAATTCTATAGTGAATGAAATCACATATTCAAATGCATGCTTTGGGCCCATAAATTCTACTCCTAAAATTATAGTGTAAACCCAGTAATACATTTATGTATGTCATGACACTTAAAAATACCATTTCCAAGTTTTGTTTTCAACTTTCTAGATATCAAAAGAAGATAAGCAATTTGTTTTATTAATGCATTTGGAAATTACATCAGAAATACTTTTTTTTTTTTTTTTTTTTTTTACTATTTTACCTAGAATTAACTTCTAACTACTTGGTCTTCTGAAATACTATCCTTTTCTCCATTTTCTTCTCTTTCTCTCTCCCCACCACCCCCCACCCTTGAATAAAAAGTCATGATATACAAAAATATACTTTCTTTATTGATGAAAATTATTGGACTGATTTTCTTTGTCAAGCATCAGATAGAAATGATATCATTTTGTTATATTGATTTGTTTCATTGATTACTTTGTGCTGCAAAGCTGTGTGCATAAATGTCAAGGGTAATGATTTACTGACAACAACTAGGAAAAGAGAACTATAGAAAGCACAGGAACAGTTTCAGAAATGGGCTTTATTATATTTCATAGGCACCACTCACTTTACTTTTGGGTGGGTTTTCATATTCGAATCAAATTAAAATAATAATTATAATAATAATAATAATAATACATAAGAGGTAAGTATTAAACCAACAGATTACAGCCCCAGGCCCCAAGCCCTTCATTTTGGTTGTAGCTCTTGGTGTAGCTGCTAGGTGTGAGGGCTGCTTTCTCTCAATGGCTGGTTGTCATTCAGGCTGGGTTGTCATGTGACTGCCTGTCTGTGCCTGCTGTACAGGTGAAGGGATGTTCTGCACAGCAAGTGTAGACAGGCAGACACATGACAACTCTGTCCAGCCAGGCCCTTGGTTCCTGCAGGTTTCCTTTGCTCATGGACAGATACAATCAGTCTGTTTTCCAGATTTGGTGATTTTGGAGGGGAAGGGGAAAGGGAAGGGGAGAAAAACACACAATAGAATTAAACATTAAAACGTTACTGAACTAAAAACACGTTAGACTTTTGACTTTATTCAGAAAGTACACTGACATGTTCGTTCCAAATGTGCTAACATGGATCATTGCTATAACAGGAAAACTGACATTAGGATTTTAAGGTAAAAAAAAAAAAAAAGATGAAACACAAGATTCATTCTTAAATCCAATTCATATTATTACTGGCCCACATGCAGTCAGAGTTCAGAGTAATTGGACCAGATGTTTCTCCTCTTCACAAAAACTCTGCATATTTTAATGCTGAAGTTAAGATAAAGACTATGTTTACACATGTTTCTTGTAGTAGGAAAGTACCATAACCTTGCCCATGAAAACGAAAATTGTCATTTACACAGAAATGGCAGACCTTTACAAAATAATTAATGAGTCTGGCATCTGATGCTTTGATAATGGGATTTTACATTATTACCAATACTATGTTAAATACCAGGAACATCCTTCAATTTCTTATTTTCCTTTTAAATGCAAAGTTGCTAAGTATAGATGTGAAAAATCAAAAGGCCATTGTGAGTTTAAATTTTCCACCTCTTAATCAACTCCAGGGTCATGCCATGAAGCTTAAGAATATAGAAGGTTTTCATACACACTCATGCTCAGAATGTGTTTTGGGCATTGTTAGTGCAGGGTGGTAAGAGAATGGTACCTTGAACACAGAAAAGGAAAATTCACTTTATATCCAAAAGTTAAATACAGACCCTCTGATAAATTTCCTTAAAATATGTATAAGAAAGTGAATGTGTTAAATATACAGATATTAAACTTAATTTTGGTGAGTCAACAATAATTCTACTGGTTTTTAAAATATAAATGATCAGTTCACATCTGTGGAGGTATTTAACAAATTGCCCTCCTCTTTTGCAAACAAAATATCCAAGTAAAAATTTCAGCGAGTGGGCTTTCTTAAGAAAAAACAACAACAAAAGACACGTTATTGTCCAAGATTTGTCCACTTAGGAATTTTTTCCAAAGAGCTCTAAAGAAAACAAATCATTTATTTGCCTTTCATAGTGAAATTCTAAGAAAAATCATAAATAGAAACTTCATGGAGAGCAAAATAGTTTTTAGAGACTGGAGAAAATGACAATTTTCTGAAAATCTGCACTTTTGTGTAGTGATTAGATATGGCAAAGTTTTAATAGAGTTGATAAATGCAGTTTTCTTTGTATTTATTTAATTTCAAAAAAATAAATATCTGATTCTGTTTCCAGCCATCACTTCAGATTAGAGAAGCTTTTTTTTTTTTTCCTTGACAGAATGAAAAACATCAGCAAACTTGGCTGCTATTTAAATAATGGCAAAGTCAGAATATACAAAAAAAAAAAAAACCAAGTACCTTAAAATACTATTTCATTATTGTTGCTGCATTTAGTGCAACAGAAAATAACTATAGAGTGATGAACTTACAAAGAGTATACTGGTAGAAATTAAAAAATCACTATAATTCTGTATAGCTTTCCCTCTCTCTCCCATAAATAATTTGATCCAGTTAACTGCTCAATTAAAGGAATGATGCATGCAACCTGAAAAAATAAAAAGAAATACTCGTGAGTTCATACGTTATCCTTGAATATAAAACAGTTTTATTAAACCAAGATATCCAAAAATGTTTGCACCTGAAAAATCATAATAGTTTTTCATGGGGGGAAAAAAAAATCTTGTTGAAAAGTGATTTATTAACTCATAAGGTTTTTGGACAATTTGTGTTTCTGATAGATTTTAGAAAATACAGTTATGGTAAGTATGTGGTATATGCACACTTCATAGTTATATCGAACCTGCCCCATGCTTATTAAAAAGATACACGATGAGAAAAATGTAAGATTTTGTTCTGCTTCTGAAATTACAGCGTGAATGTTAATTTACTATTTAAAATACTAGTCAAAATGTAAGACAGCTATTTACATTATTATCATACTACGTAATTTTAAATGTGATCATTATATCTTACTTCCTGTTTATTTTTTATTTCTTTTTAAAAAACTAAAGAAAAGTGTTATCTTTTAAGTCCCTTTTAGGTAAAATTAAACCAAACCAACTCCAGAAAACTGGTTGTCACCTTATATCAGAAAATTTAATATGAAGATTTTATTATTTTTGTTAATTTATGTCATTACTCCTAATTATTAAAAGTGATAAAAATTCTTAATGCGAGACCTTTGAACAATGCGTAAATATTTATGTCCACATAATTTGCAGGACAGCACAGTGAAAAGGGATTTAAAGAAAGTTTTAATCTTAACTCAGGAATTTCCTGTCTCAGGTTAAAACCTGACCTTCTAGTTATTTTAAGCCAGGATTTCTGAGTGGCAGTCTCTCAGTTATTATTTGCACATTATTGTGATAGGTGGGCTAGTCTCCTTAGAGTAGAGCAAAATGAATTGTTTTTAAAGAACACAGATCCCTTGAAGAGTAATTAAAAGCTTTGGCTTCTCTTTAGTGACCTTAGAAGATTGTGGAAAAGTGAATTTTTAAGAAAAAAAATTCACAACTTGTATTTTCTTTTCATTTCCTATAACTTAAGACTTATACCAGAAAAAAGAAAATGGGAAGAGAATGTGTCCATTAAGATTTATATGCCTA
>NW_006159534.1:6479834-6500724 GCF_000334495.1 Tupaia belangeri chinensis | reverse complement strand
CCCACGGAGTAAAATACTTGGGTGGTCTGTAGGCGAGAGGAGAGAGTAGATGGTATATTTTGGTTTTTGAAAAACATAAACATGTTATCTGGCCCGAAAGCCTGAATGCTAAGCAGGAAGAATATTAAGTCTGTTGACTAATTGCAGGAAAGTGATCAGTGCAAAAGTCTGTCTCTTTGTAAACAAACTTTCTTTGATTTTTGAGATCTATGGCTTTAAAAACTGGGTTTGAAAATTTAACTACTCTGTTTTCTATAGATCATCTTCTAATTAAGAGATGATGATGTTGAAGCTCAGGTTCTGAATGTTCTTTCTCATGGATGGTGGAAGAAGTTCTTTTAACCCAGTACCAAGTCTAACAATCTTACACGCTAAAAGGAAAACGACTAGGACATTTCTATGAAGTGTGGTTAGACCGCTCCTGTAAACTGTTTTCTCTTTATGATCGTATACCATGTTTAATTTTATACTTACACTTACCATTATATCCGGGGCTGATTTTAGCTGAAGATGTTCACTGTTGATTAGTTTCCTCTGGAATAGATTCCACGATCCCTAAAATATTTATATATCTCCTTATAAAGTAATATAGGAATTAAATGAAACATTATTCTAATTACCCTAGAAATAGATCTGGCTCGTTTAGAATGACTGTGTACAAAGGTTGGCATGTGTTCCAGCACGTAACTACCATCTTGCCTTCATTCAGCAGAGGTTTGATAAAAGGAGCTCTTACTTTTGATCTTTAATTTAGCCCACACGATTTGAAAGTAAGTACTATTCCTTTTCATTTTTCAAAAGTTTGCCTCAAAAATGGGTTATAATGACTCCACCAAGCATGTGCAGGGACTCCTTGGTCCCTTTCCAAAGTAATTCTCATTTATATTCCTTCTCCTGAATTTAGACCAAGGACACCCTCCTGTCCCTCCTATTCCAGATTAAGAATTGTTCCGAGGGAGAAAATTGATGAGGGACCAGTAGGGGTTAGTATCTTTGAAACAAAAAGACCATTTCATAGGAAGAAAGAATTTTAAATTAAATATACATTAAATGAAAGCAAATTATTGAACTGAATAATTTCTAAATGGAAAAAAAGGGAGAATTTAAGAACCTTAAGTGTTGATCAAGTACCTTGTAGCTATCTTTTCTCTTTAGTAATTTTATTAGTAAAAACACATTTTGTAAAATAATAAGTTATCGTAAGTTTTCTAATAGACTTATTTTTTAGTTTTCCTATGTGAAAGAAATTGTGTGGATTTTTTAAAAAATCTCATTTATTTTTTAAAAATAATTAATGTGGAATTCTCTCTAATTCACAATAGAAAATGAAAGGATCATGATTTTATTGTAAGTGGAGATACCTAAATTTCTCCATATCATTTATATTTTAACTAAAAACCGTAGATAGAAGAGAAATCTTTAGTGTTCTTTATACTAGCTTTGGGATGATCAGAAAAGGAATTTTTAAAATGAATTGTTTTGACCAAAAAAACCCCACAAAAAACCTTGAACCTTTTGTTATAAAGTATTTGGTAAAAAAAAAACTCATATAAAGTTTTGAATTGTTGCAAAATGTGTAATTTAAGAAAGAATTTTTTTTCATTAAAATGTTAAAGAGTTTAAAGGAAGACCAAATATATTACATTCATTTTTCACAAAAACCTATAGAAGTTCAGATGTTTTCATTATATAGACTTGTCTTGGGGTAGAAATAAATGAGGTTTGAGAGAATTAGAGGTCGGGCAGTCAGATTTTTCCAGAACTTTCTTTAAGGGAGCCATCTCTAAAGTTCAGCACATATCACCTTGCAGCCCAGACTTTCTCTATTATTTTCTCTATTAGGATTTCATTCAACTGGAGAGTTTTCTTCCCTCCCATCCTCCTCCCCCTCCTCTACCCTCCTTTCCCTCTGGACAGCTGGAAACTGACCAAAGAAAACTTCTGCCTTCGTTTACAAATTCCTTTTTTATCAGTGGGTTTCTAGACAAAGTACCTTATCATTTTAAATGCTTGGAGAAATGGAAGTATTGTAAAATACAGGCAAAAGACATCAGGTGACAAGCAGCTATCAACCATTCTGGACTTTTTTAAAAAAAAATTTAATATGAAGATATATATTGGGCAATCTGAAGATAGAGGTTTCTAGCCCCTGATTTATTCATTTGCTGACTCAAGAAGTTGTGGGTTGGCGTGCATCTCTGGGCAAGTCCCATTCTCATTGTCTGATGGGCAAAAACCTTGGCAGACTCTTTTGTTGTTAGGTACTGTTATTTCTGATATTCCCGTTATGTAAGTAAAAGCTCAGGAAAGCATCTTTCATGTAGCATTAAAAAAGTAGTAAGTATTCCTTACTTTAAGACAGCATGGATTCGATTCTGGGATGTTAAAAGTCACACAGCCCTCATTCATATAACTTTTTAAGTTTCTGAATTATTCATTTTAACAATTCAAAACTCGTTAAGTTATTCCTAAGTATCTGGAGTGAGTTTTTTCCTGTTTCATTTTGAAGTGAGAAAAGCTTTTAAATCTAAATAAACAACTGAATTATCAATTTTCAGAAATTAAAAAAAAAAAACCCAGAAACATAGAGTTAGTCGCTGTATACCACACGCTGTCGCTCTTCTAAATGTAAAAAGCATGGCTCCCCATCTCACCTGCATTGTTATAAAGTATTTGGTAAAAAAAAAAACTCATGTAAAGTTTTGAATTGTTGCAAAATGTGTAATTTAAGAAAGAATTTTTTTTTCATTAAAATGTTAAAGAGTTTAAAGGAAGACCAAATATATTACATTCATTTTTCACAAAAACCTATAGAAGTTCAGATGTTTTCATTATATAGACTTGTCTTGGGGTAGAAATAAATGAGGTTTGAGAGAATTAGAGGTCGGGCAGTCAGATTTTTCCAGAACTTTCTTTAAGGGAGCCATCTCTAAAGTTCAGCACATATCACCTTGCAGCCCAGACTTTCTCTATTATTTTCTCTATTAGGATTTCATTCAACTGGAGAGTTTTCTTCCCTCCCATCCTCCTCCCCCTCCTCTACCCTCCTTTCCCTCTGGACAGCTGGAAACTGACCAAAGAAAACTTCTGCCTTCGTTTACAAATTCCTTTTTTATCAGTGGGTTTCTAGACAAAGTACCTTATCATTTTAAATGCTTGGAGAAATGGAAGTATTGTAAAATACAGGCAAAAGACATCAGGTGACAAGCAGCTATCAACCATTCTGGACTTTTTTTTAAAAAAAATTTAATATGAAGATATATATTGGGCAATCTGAAGATAGAGGTTTCTAGCCCCTGATTTATTCATTTGCTGACTCAAGAAGTTGTGGGTTGGCGTGCATCTCTGGGCAAGTCCCATTCTCATTGTCTGATGGGCAAAAACCTTGGCAGACTCTTTTGTTGTTAGGTACTGTTATTTCTGATATTCCCGTTATGTAAGTAAAAGCTCAGGAAAGCATCTTTCATGTAGCATTAAAAAAGTAGTAAGTATTCCTTACTTTAAGACAGCATGGATTCGATTCTGGGATGTTAAAAGTCACACAGCCCTCATTCATATAACTTTTTAAGTTTCTGAATTATTCATTTTAACAATTCAAAACTCGTTAAGTTATTCCTAAGTATCTGGAGTGAGTTTTTTCCTGTTTCATTTTGAAGTGAGAAAAGCTTTTAAATCTAAATAAACAACTGAATTATCAATTTTCAGAAATTAAAAAAAAAAAACCCAGAAACATAGAGTTAGTCGCTGTATACCACACGCTGTCGCTCTTCTAAATGTAAAAAGCATGGCTCCCCATCTCACCTGCACCTCTGTTTCTCTTGCCTGTGAATGCAAACCGCGGGCTCCCCACCTAGGGTCCTCGGTCACAGACCAGGGGAGCAGTCAAGAGGCCTTACCCGCTGGTCCTTCCTTGAGCAGTCGTTTCCCAGCCATGTCCCTGAGGACTTCGCGGTCCCTAGTGTGAAAACCTGTGAAGAAAAACATTGGGTGTGAGATTCGAAAAAGGAGCAAACAAATATCTTCTCCTAGGACACAGCCTATTTTGTCCCCAGCGGTCCGCGGCGTTGCTGTCCCTTGCCCAGTCTAACCAATGTGCAGACTACTGTACAACGGCATTGTCCTGAACAGGTAGTCTGAACACTGGGGCGACGGAGCAGGATCTCCAGAAGCTTCCATCTGTGCACTTAAAATCCTCTCCCGGTCCTGGGGAAAAGCCTCCCTTCCTGCACCAGGGGTTACATTCGGCTTTCCCCCCTGAATTCTCTACACTGACTGAGCCACGCTCAGGGCTGTGATTTCCAGTCTTGACGTGGCACATTTGCTGCAGTCTGGAGAACTGGCAATGAATTTAGGACCAGGAAGAGGGGGAGGGCTGGGCTGGAGAGTCCATATATGGGATGATGTCACCCTGGGGAGGTTGGGGTATGCGCTGTGCCGCTGGAGAGACCGCTAGAATCGCCTGCTCTCAGACATGGGTCTGTGCATAAAATGGTACCAGATGTTTTAGTGTGATGTTAAGCAGTCATTTCATCTTCAGGCCAGATTTTTTTCCTCAACTGGGCAGGAAGTGGGCCCCACTATGGAAAAGCTGTAAAAAAAGAGTCAAGATGTACAGTTCTGCTGTGGCCAACTGAAAGGGAGTGAGTGTAGCAGTACAAATTTGCTGTCCGGTCCAGGCTTGAGGAGTCATTTGAAGATAGAGAGTAGATAAAATAGTAAACAGAAAGTCGAGCACTGGTAGGCAGACCTCATTTGGAAACCTTTTTTGAGCTTTCCTGTGGTACTTTATTTTCTGGTATTTCACGCGTCAAAAAGGGCAGATAAGTTCTTTTTTTTTTTTTTTCTTTCTTTTTTCTTTTTTTTTTTTTTTTTAATCTTAGACATTCTGACTGTCTCTTTCCCCCCTCCTCCTTGTCTGTTGGGTCTGTCAGCGGCTTGCTGGCTGCTCTAGACTTGAACAGTAATTATAGCAACTTCCTGAAAGTGAAGCCCCATGAAAAGTCTGGAGAAATGTTCTTTGTCATGGCCTCTGCGTGAGTAATTAGTTGCACATGTGGCCTTCCTCGTTTCCCTCAGCTATTTTGGCTGGCTTTCCTAATGTTGTGCTCTAGCTTGACCTAAAGAAACGTTAAAGTTTTGATTTCAAGCATCTCCTACAAACTAACGACTCTGCTCTCCTCACAAATTGCCTCTGGTAGATCTGTGCTGTTAGGTGTACCATGATTTTTCACTGGGCATTTCTGATTTGGTTTTAATACTTTTGTTTTCATGGTATCCTGCTGCTTAGTTTTATCTCTGGGTTAACTAAACCTGTTGAAATTTGCCAAGTACCGCTTGACCAAAGGTTTTAAGGTATCAGCCCCTTGCTATCCACTTTTCTTTCCCTCCTGTTGCTGTTTCCAATTATATATATATATGGCGGAGTATTTCGAATGCACTTTTCTCTGAGTTTTCCTCCACAGAATTATGCTAAGAGTGAATGCACTGAGTTTTCCTCCACAGAATTATGCTAAGAGTTGCCTTAAACAAGACCTTGATTAATTGTTCTTCCAGAGATCAAAATGCGAGAAAATTTCTAGATACCTTCCAAATTTAATTTGACTTAACCAACAAAGAAACTTAGCCGTCTGTAAAGAATTACAGTTAAGGCAATTTGTACCAGCCTTCTGAAATACTTATTAGAAGTAGAGAAGTATATCTCTTTTATGTGCCCCGTGTTGAATTATTTCCAAAAGCTTCATGTGAGGACTGTCTTCAGGTATTCACTTTTCTCAAAATGGCTTCTCTTGAATGAACACACCACTAAAGGGTTGAAAAGTTATGACAAGCCCTAGTGTGAAAACCTGCGAAGAAAAACACTGGGCGTGAGATTGGAAAAGAGAGGGAGGGAGACCTTGTGAGGGAGATTAAATGAGATGAAAATGAATTGTCTCTCAGCTTATGATGGAACAAAGAGATTAACAGTAGGTGCATCACTCATAGAGATTGAAGTCATCAGTGAAAGTCAGAGACATTACTTCCTGTGAATGTATGTCTGCTTCTATACTCATGTCTTTAGGGGATATTCTGTAGTGCTTGAGCAAGCCTCTGTGACTCAACTTCCCTGCTGATGCTTGCATATGACTGGAAATAATGTGACTAAATGTGAGCCAGTAGTCTTCTGCCATGTGGTACCTGCTCCATCCTTGTAAAAGTATCTGTGTGTTTACTCACAGTAAATTATCAGAGGATGGCCATGAGCGAATGAGACCATCAATAGTCAACCAGGAGTCCAGCACTCCAAGTCTAGTCCAGTTCCTGCCATGAGCAGTGATAGCCTTTCTTCTTCCCGCTTCTGTTTACATAGGTAAAATATGCCTTGGACATTTGTTTTAATTTTTTTTTTAAATTTGCTATAAGATGCATGCAGTCCCTGTAATGTGACAGCGAGTGACAGAGATACAGAGACAGAGGGAGAGATAAAGCACCCCCCAGGGGGAAGGCCACGCCATAATCCCTTCTCCTCCACTCTCCTTCAGGATTTTGGGAACGTAAGCATACATTCCCAACGTGTTCCTCAAGCTGCTAGGTCCAGGACTTAAGAAGTCAGCCATGTGGGATCCAGTTGTCTCAACCACCATGTTACTGGCTGTCTCTGCTTTCAAAATTTTTGCTAAGACAGATGAGAAAGTTCTGATAAGAGTGCTCCACAATTTCATCTTTGTTTATACACCTATACTCTTTCAAATGGTTCTGTCTACCCCAAACAGGGATTTTTATAATGCTTTAATCAAGGAACTTAGTCATATATTTAGCTTCAGCTATTGCTTTTGAAGCACCTTAAGTGATTTTTCTCCAGGTTCTATACAGGTTTGTGTTTCCTGTAGCATATATGCCCAGCATCTCCTTGGGCTTCCAGTTGACTAAGTGTTTTGGAGTTCTCTTTCCTCCAGATAGTTCAAGAAATATTTATTCTTGCCTGTTCATATGCTAGTCATAATACCAGGGACTTGGCATATAGAGATCCAGAAGCTGTCACTCCTGCCCTCAAGCCACTTTCACTTACTTACAATGTTGGGAATGCTAACAGTGTCCAAATACAGTCTAAAACATCTGTCACACACTGTCAACAGTTCTGAACAGTAATTTGAAAAAGGCACAAAACATAGAAAACAGAGGTTTTTTTTGTTTTTAATGCCTGTAAGCTTATCAGTTGAATACCTGAAATGTATTGGGTGCTAGAATGCCAAGTTAGAGACCTGACTTTGAAGAACTAAAATTATTTTACTTGCTTATTTAAAAAGTTACTGACCAAAGTGATTGAATCAGTGGATGGCTTTGGGTGACTACAAAATTTGCTCTGTTTTAGGGTGTTATGCAAAGGAAACACTGTTTAGTTGGTTATTGTTCCCAAACTTTGTAAATTTTTATGACCTTAGAAATTCTCAAATTAAAACTGGGTTTGAGACTAATATACCTATAACAGAGCATGATTACTAGTGTTTATGATTATTTTGTGATATTCAGATGTGCATTTTCAGTTAATGTGTGTGTAGATTTAAAGGTTTTTCTTACAAAAGTAGTACACAGATATTATAAAAGCTTAAACAATAGGGATGTATCTACAGAAAGTTAATTACCATCCTTCAAACCTCCTAATCGTTTCTACCTTCTCAAATTATTGGTAACAGTTCAGAGTGATTCCTTTTTGCACCTTCTGAATGGTCATTTCACAATTCTTTTTTATAGATTGCAAAATTCTTTCTAGATAATGCATTAGTTCCTTATAATAAGCTTATAGTGTAGAATATAATCTGGCCCGTTTTATTGATAAAATCAAGGCTCAGAGAGGTTTATCATGTATAGAATTATTATAAAATTACAGTAAAGGGTAGAACTCACATCTCTTTCTAATTCCAACTCCTGAGCTCAGAAACTTATTGTCAGTCTACAGAGACGCTTTTGTGCCTGCACAAGTTTTAAAGCACTTACATTTCCTGTTCTTAAAGTGCGTTAATGGGGCCAGTAGATTGTGTAGTGGTTAGGACACAGGACTACCACATGGCCAACCATGGTTTAAGTCCCAGACCCAGTGGCTTAACAATCATGCCAGGGGTGTGTGTGTGTGTGTGTGTGTGTGCGTGCGTGTGTGTGTGTGTATGACCAAAATCCTGAGAAGAGATTGCGGTGTGACCATCCCCCCGGGGGTTGATTTCTTATTTTCCCTTTCTCTGTCTCTTTCTGACAAGCACATGTGCCCTATGACAAAAATCTTTAAGAAAAGAAACAAAAAACTGAAAAAAAAATCATTAAATGCAATTAATTATCTACGGCACTGTCATGGTTTTTTTCTGTACTATTTGTTATTTCACATATCTGTTTTGGTTCCCCCCCTCCCCCCAAGTAACATAAGCTAATTGAAGGCAGGGACAGTATCTCCCTATTTTGTTTAAACAGCCCATAGTGGGTCATTCAGTGAATTGATGCAAGTATGAGTAAAGCTCATAGTGTGGATGCAATTTCTGATCAAATGTTTATCATGATATTAAGTCAAGAATTAAAGCTATCTTATATATTATTTTCATCTCAAGTGAAAAGGCTTAACATTTGCAGTTTAACGTATATAGTTTTAACAGTTATATGTGTATACTACATCTATGAACCAGATTGTATTATTCTTTTTAAAATAAATGTGAACATTGGGCCAACCATGTTTCCTAGCTTATTTTTGGCCTTCTAATCTCTGGGAAGCATCCTGTGCAGATATCGGTCATGCAATCTTGTGTGAAAAGCAGGATCTAACCAACTTGTGGTGTTTCCTTTCTTGCTGTTTTCCCCTTCCCAGTTTGTAGCTGAGATAAAAATCTAGTTGACCTCAGTTCATTGCAAATTAGGAAAGATAGCCACACTTAGTTTGGCTTTATGTTGTGTGGATTAGCACTTTATTATTATTATTTTTTTTATTGGAGGCCATACAGTCCCCTAATCACCAGCATCTCCTATTTTGTTGGGGTCCATAGGACAAGGTGACTTGCTGTAGCAAAACCTTCTACATTTCTTCCCTTTGCCTGACTTGCAAATAAATGGCAGATCTCAGACCACTACAGTGAAGTGACTTCTCAGACAGAGATGCAGCATCAGCCTATAAAATAGAGGAGAAATAAATATTCCAGAGGAACTCAGAGATTTGTCTTCAATGAGAGAAAAATACGTCAAAATAGAACAGCTATGAATCATAAACTTAATGCAACTGGTTTGATCATCTTCAAAAAGTTTGCAAAAGACCAAGATTGTGAGAGCTGATTTTAAAGCGTACATTTATAAATGCATGTTTTGTTTTGCCTGTCTCTAGAATTTCCATCGCTGAGACTGTTTATTTAGAAATCAGCCCCTAACCAGAAGCAGTATGAATTTTATGAACATTCTTTCCTCAAATCTATTGAGAAAGATAGTGTTACATCTTTGAGTTTTCCTAACCACTGATGTGCGCAGCAGCCATTTCTGTATTTCAGTAACATAATACGTCTGGCAGACAAATCTTAAAAACTCTAACTCTGGCATATGAGAAAGTAAATATATGATTTATAATCCAAGTAAAAGTTGAAGTACTGTTTTGAAATCTTTTTTTTTTAAAGTTATTTATTTAATTTTATTTATTCATTCATTCTATTTTAATTTGACCAGAGAGAGACACAGAGAGTGAGAGAGAGAAAGAGAGAAAGTGAGAAAGTAAGCCACCAGATCCGGGACTCGAACCATGGTCAGCCATGTGGGAGTGTCCAGCGCCTTAACCACCATGCCACCTGCTTGTCCCTGTCTTGAACTCTTTAGGGGATGTCAAGATAAAGGAATTGGAATGATGTGTTGGCCTTTTCAGGCAGATTTTAAGTGAGAACGTGCTAGGAATGCAGTCCGCTGCCTGTGTGAACCTTCAAAAGCTGACGAGTCTTGTGTGGGTGGTGTGTACTAGGAACCTCCATTGAATTCCAGTTACAACCAGACTTTAAAATGAGCGTCAGCTCACATGGACAAGAGAAGCATGTTGTCTTCAGGTCACTAACAATTTTTGAACGTTTAGTCCTGATATCTTTTGGCATCCCTCGTATTTTATTTCCTCAGAAATGAACATGTATGATATCCCAAAGAGAAAAAAAATCTGTATATGCATCACATAAAGTCTCCAAAGCCACTTTTGTACAGGGGTAGAGAGAATACCCTTTCTGTGAGTGGAGTACAAGTTAAGCACATTGGCTACAAGGAAGTATGTGCACCTAGGGAAGCTTTCTGCTCTACCCAGAATGCCTACAGCTGTGTAATAGGTCATTTTAGAAGCTCAGAGTTCTTTGTTAGTTTTCAAGTTAATTTTTCTTTTTCTTTTCTTTTTTTTTTTTTGCATGAGAGACAGCGGGGTAGACAAAGAGACAAGCACTCCAAACTGTGTTTCATGCAGGGATCTACCCTCAGTCTTCATTAGCTCAGATCACAGGCATGTGCCCATGCTTGGCATGTTCAGGGAAGTCCTGGGACACAAACCCAGGGCCTTTCTCATGTGGGGCCATTCATGCTACTTACTGTACGCCATCGCCCGACCCAGAAGTTACAAGCCTTTAAGGATCGGCATATTGCATAGGACATAGCACATTGTCTTTACTTGAGGATTTATAATCCTATGGTATATGTAGGAGAGGAAACACAGATTACATGAATTTCCAAGACTTTGATCCAATATAAATCTGTTTGGTTGTATATATTATAGACCACTTTAACTGGCTTCTCAATTCTATTCAGTCTCTAGAGAATTCATTCAAGCTTTTGAGGATATCTGAAACAATATCAAAATACTTCTCTATCCATGCCACTGTGGAAATTGGCTTTTCTTTTACATACATAGTTTTTTTAAAAAATTGTCCTATAAATCAGTTCATGTCTAAAGGTTATTTGCAAATGAGTATTAATCAAGTATCTTCATAAGCACTTACATGAATAAAAAATGGCTTTGGGTTGCCATACAGAATCATATAAGGTCACTTCAGTGCTCTAGAGGACTACAATACAAAAACTGTAGAGAAAGGGAAGTAAAGATAGGAAAAGAGAGAACCCAAGCATATGGAGGCCCAGCTCCATACTGTTTTCTATTTTTATCATTTCATTTTGTTTAATAATTTCTATTTACTCCATGAGAAAGACAGAGAAAAAGATAAAGAAACAGGTACCTCTTGCTGGGGTCATTACTCTCCTGTCCACTCCTGTCTCAGCCAGCTCATATCCATAGGCATGTGCATGCCCAGTATGTCAAGGAGGTCCTGGGGTGCAAACCTAGGGCACCTCCAAGAGTCCAGTTATAGTCCCCCTGTGCTACTGCCTGGCCCCCATTTCTTTCAATACTTTTCTTTTGAGTATTTTATGCCACGTCCCATATTAGTGTTTTTCAGTTATATTAGGTCATCAGGAAAGGTATGATGTATTTTCTACGTTTACTATGCAAAAATGCCCTGTGCATTTCTCCATGGTTACACAGGAAGACATGGTGGAGTTCAAGGAAGAGGTTTAGAGAGAGAGAGTTCTAGAACTAGATGGCATGGGTTTGAATCCTGACTTCACAGCTGGTTACAATGCAATCTTGGCAAAGTGGGTCACTATTCTGAGTTCTGGTTTCTCATCTGTACAATAGTTTTTTTTTCTGAGGATTGAGTATGTAAATGTGTGACAAGAATTTAGAACAGGGCCTGGACCAGAATCGAGCCTCCTGCAGTGAGGGCTGCTGTGAAGTCCGGGCACCCACCTTGACTCGGTTACTACTCCCAGGGCAGTGATTGCAGGGCTCAGGCAGCAGCTGCAGCAAGTCCTGCTCAGGAAGAAAGCATGCCATGTTCCCCAAGGGGCTCGGCTCTCATGAGTGTGAGAAACAGGAGAAAATAGACAAAATCCTTGTCAGGGTGGTTTTAAAAACACTGTAATGGAAGCTGGCCCTTAAGAAAATCCTTTCAAAAATCTTTCTGAAAAGCCAACAACTGTTCTTTCCCTTGACTTTGTGTGTGTGTGTGTGTGTGTGTGTGTGTGTGTGTGTGTGTGTGTGTGTGTGTGTGTGTGTGTGTGTGTGTGTGTGTGTGTGTGTGTGTGTGTGTGTGTGTACAAGATTTCAAAAAGGTTATAGAAAATAGAATGAAACCATTAATTTGATACCAAAAACTTTTGAAAAATGTATAGTATTTTTAGAATATGCATTCTCCATGAACTTTTTGAAGCCCCTCCTGCATGTGTGCATGCATGTGTGAACACACACACACATATACATGTTTGTATGTATGAGCATATGTGTGTGTATTTAATATAAACCAGATCATCTTTGTATGAGTATTATCAACATCAAAATAAATCCTTTTCCATTTTTAAGCTGTCATATTTTTAAGGCTAGAACACATGCAATGTGTTTTTGTCATCTTAGAAGGTTAGTTTTAGTGCGTGCACATTTCAGGTTTTTTTCCCCTTAATTATGTCTGTCAAGACTTTATAGCTACAGTTGAAGGTTAACAAGGGAATACTGGGTACAAAATACCTTCCAAATTATGTAAATACAATCTTTTAAGTGGATTGATTTCTACACAGGTGGGTCTATCACTGACTGCATTTCAGTATTACAAATATACTTCATATATTGTTGGTTCAGCTTGTTTGGGGAATGGTCACTGTATTTCCAGTCTTCTTTAGTGTAACAAAATGATTTCCTGTGGTACTGTTTACTTTATTTGCATTTCATCTTTGGCTTATAAAAGAATCAGCTTTGGGTTCCATAGGTTGGCATGAATTATGATTGTTTTTGAAATAATATCTTGTTTTTCTGGAGAGCTAGCATTGGGTCGTTGGCGCATAGAAAAATATGTCATGACTTCGATGATGACCCAACAGATTTCAAATAGTTGCTTTGAATTATTGAATTATCATTGCCAAGTTAATAGAGAAGTCTTTGGCTTGTCCAAAAGTAATCGCCTTCTGCCAGTAGTGAAGCCAGTTTGAGGTTAGTGAATTTCTTTTTTTTTTTTTTCTTTTTTTGGAGAGCTTTTTTGCTATAGGGCGCATGCGCTTACCAGACAGACAGAGAAAGACAGAGAGACAGAAAGCGAGAAATCACCTCCCAGGGGGGATGGCCACGCCTCAATCCCTTCTCCTCCATTCTCTTCTCGGAATCTTGGGCACACACGCACACGTGCCCAGAGTGAGTTTAAGCCACCGGGTCTGGGACGCGAACTGCGGTATACTATGTGGGAGTCCAGCGACATAGCCATTACACTAACTGCTGGTCCCAGAGGTTAGTGAATTTCCCTCCCTTTTTTCATGATCTAGACCATGAAGTTTTCAGTGCTACATTTCAATTGGTTAATTTTTGGAATGTTGAGTCCCTCACTATTTTTTAACCTTTAAGAAAGAATAGGAAAGCTAGCAGGAGCTAATTTTCCAGTAAGCTTTGCCCTATTTTGTAAACCAACCTTATCTTTAAATCCATCTTTGCCTTCAGATCATAAAATTATTGACATGTCATCCAGTAATATTAATACTGATCAAACTGAATCCAATTTGAGTTCATAGCATCTTTATTATTGTTAAATATTGTTAAATTTGATTTTGTTTAGATTGTATGTTATAGATTAGGACTAATTTAGATGATTGCCACTTCTATTGGCAATCGATACCATATCATTCCTATAGTGTATTATTTCCAATGCATTTATCCTATGTAAGTATGTGCAAAGTTTTCTAAGTGTATCAAATTCTCCACTTATTACTACTATTTCCTCAATACATGTCTCCTTCACATTCAGTATAGCAGAGTTTCAGAGAATTTTTGTGTGTGCATACATGCCGACAGAAATCATTTACAAAGGCCATGTTAAAAATGTTCTAACAACGTGAGATCATTGTCATATAACACAGCTCCCTTTGCTGACTGATTATAGTATGATTGTGAAGTAGAAATTTTGAATAGTCACAACGAACATGCTAAAGTCAAGTCTTTTAGTGCCTCGAGCAAAAGATGGTTGGTGATTTAGAATTTGTAAAGGTTGAATTAGTTATAGTTCATTTCAAAATTTCATCTTTCTTGAACAAGTTCTGCTTCTTTGAAGCAAATGAAACTTTTGCTTTCTTGAATTCAACTAAGATCTAAAAGAAGGAGCTCCAGCATTTATTGGTTCAAATTCAGCTTTGCCACCTCTCATTTGCTTCGTGGTGGGAAGATAACTAGCTTAGAGGTGGTTGGAAGGCCTGAATGAGTAGATGATATAAATAATATAGATTGGGGTGCATTCGAAAAGAATCTGCAACAGTTCACATGGCAACAGTTTTGAAAACTGCCATAGCAGTGCCTTGGAGGAGGTGGTGGGTATGATGCTGTAGTAATTTTTAATCAGATGAATTTAACCCTATGTAAGCATTATTTAAGAACAAAGAGCCCCCAAATTGTATTGGATTGCTTGTAGGGGCCAGCAGGTGGCATAGTAGTTGAGGCATTGGACTCACATGGCCAGCCATGGTTCTAGTCCTGGACCTGGCAGCGTGCTTTCTCACTTTCCCTCTCTCTTTCTCTCCCCATGTCTCTCCCAGATAAGATTTAAAAATAATAATGACTAAAATTTAATTTAAAAATCGCTTCCATACTTTCATGTAGCCGTTAATGTAATTCTTCTATGAGCCAGTGGCTTTTGATATTTTTAAAAACTTTTAAGTGTCTTCAGAAGGAAGGAAGGAGCTACAGCTTAATTGCACCAGATTGCTTGTGCATCAGCTTTCTTGTGGCTCCAAAGCATACTGCACACCAAATATTTCCAGAAAACTTACATTAGTCTTACTGTTCATTCCTCCTCTTGAGCTGTTGTTTGACTTGTTGTGGCATTTATATCTTATTTTTTGAACTTGATTATAAGCTCCTTAAGGGCAAGGGCTATGCCTATAGTTTCTACATATGCCCTACAGTGATTTCCTGAGTGGAATCAGGCAAAAAAAAAAAATGTTGATCTATATGAAGTTTTCCAGAATAGAAATGATGAAAGAAAGCGATACCTTCATAAGTATGAAGCAAGACCACTAAACACCACGTTTGTCGATTACACTATGTAATCTTTATTTACCTTTATAAAGACTTTAAAACTGAAGTGTAGAGTGCAATAATGCATAGGCCAT
The DNA here is from genome assembly GCF_000334495.1 of Tupaia belangeri chinensis. Taxonomy (NCBI): domain Eukaryota; kingdom Metazoa; phylum Chordata; class Mammalia; order Scandentia; family Tupaiidae; genus Tupaia; species Tupaia belangeri. Next base: position 6,485,571 of record NW_006159534.1, on the reverse strand, counting down.
TTGTAGTATATTTGAGAGTGTGCTGAAAATGTCCCACAAAATGCTGCAGATGCCATCTTACTAAAAAATCACTCAAGGAGGAATTTTTTTTTTTAGATGAATGTCTGCTGGGAAACTACTGCCAGGAGAAATGTGGAAACCACATGAAATTCACTACATAAAGAAATCTGGTTTCCATTTCTGCACCGCATTTTGTGCTAGCAGGAAGAAGATAAACAAGCTGTTTAAAACTAAAGTGAATGGCAAAGGGATTAAATTTTAAAATCCCCTATCGTAAATGTATTTTGGAATTTGTGAAATCTAATCCCATCACATAGGATCCTTTAAGAAGGGAGAAAATGTGTTGAGTCCTCTAGTCTTAGATATCTCAGTGGAATAGATGAGTAATTTTGCTTCCTGTTGATGAGTAGTAATGCAACTAGAACATTTGCTTCAGTTAAAATTAAAACGAAAGTCTCATTCTAGTCTTGGGCAGGCAGGCATTATTTTGAGAATGAGAAGAGGGAAAAGAAGCAGGAAAACCCTTTTTTTATTGTTAGTTTTAGATGATCTCTTTTAGGGGTAGAAGAATTTTAATCTAGTATTTTAATATAGCTGTTTGAAACTGTATATATGAAAAGGTACATGGGAGGAGAAGGGTTGAACTGTTTATTTTTTGGAAAAGCATTCTGCAGGTTTTTTTTTTTCTTTCAGTTTTCTAGTTATTGACACTTACAGAGTTTAAATATGTTATCAGGATGGCATCTGAAGAAGAATAAACTCAATAGGGGCCAGGAGATAGCATAATAATTAAGTTGCTAGACTCCCACATAGTCCACTGAGGCTCAAGTCCTGGAGGTGGTGGCTTAAAACTCATGCTGGCACATGTGCATGTGTGCCCAAAATCCCAAGAGGAGAATGGAAGAGAAGGGATTGTGGCATGACCACCCTCCCAGGGGATGATTTCTTGCTTTCTGTCTCTCTGGAGTGCTCATGCCCTATAGCAAAAACAAGAACAAAACAAAAAACCTTTCTAGAAAAAAAAATAATAAAAAAGGAAGAAACCAAATTGAAATAAAAGTCATTATGGATAATCAAAATATTAATATTTGAAGCAAAAAGACTAATCATTCGAATTGTGAATTTCTTTAATAAACATGACCAGATTATACATAATAGATGTGCATTTCTGAATTCAGGCAGCCTCCTGCTTTGAGAAGAGGATAAAATTAAATTGATTATATGCTTAAGCAGATTGAAACATTGCCTTCCAGAACTTCACTTCTCTCCTACTTTCTGGAGAAGGGAAGCTGAGTTAATTAAGGTTTATTTTATATACTCTGACTTAGTATGGCAGAAATTTTTATTTTGTTTTCACAATTTTAACTTAGACTCTGAACATTTTTAGCTGGCTATACTTAATAGCTGTACATAATTCGTCTAAACATATATTCTCAGTTAAGAGGCCTTATGTCCTTGAGAGTGCCATTTTTCAAATGAGATGTAAAAATAAACTTCCATCCACTCCATTCACTTAACCTTTCATTCACTCATTCACTCTATAAACATTTGTCAGCCTCTGACCATGTTAGACTCTGCTGGAGACACAAGGGTAAATCATGCAAATTCGTGCCTAGGAGGAGTTTGCTTAGGGTGATTTAAAGGGTAAAAACAATTATTAAGAAAGAAAATGATTTTAATCTTTTGGATAAGTATAAATTTGCAAAAATATTCATTGACCTAAAAATATCCTATTTGTCATTTAGTTTAGGTAAGCCAGTGTTTTGCTGGTGTCATCAGGCGATAGAGTAGAAGGTGAAGGGTGGAGACTGTGGAGCCAGAAAGCCCAGATGTGTGTCCACCTTTCTCACAAACTTGCTGTGTGACTAGGGAAGCATTGCTGGTCAACCATGACTTTCTTCATCTGTGAAGAGAGGATACCAGGACTTTCTACTTCAGATGGTTGTGAGGACTTCATGGATTAATCTATGAGAGTTTTAGTGTCTGGGTATATTGAACACTTAGTGATTGTTAGTGTCGGAGATGATTTTAAGATATTTAACAACCAGGAAAACAGGAACGCCAAACAACAGGAATAGCGGTAACTGTAAAACTCAACAGGGACACACCAGTGTCTGTGGTATGAATATCATCTCCTTTCACCACCATTGGTATTACTGTTTCCACTCAAAATTCCTGAACACAGTTTTATGCCTAATCCCACCCCATTCTGGGACTAAGCCCCCTGAACCAGGCTCTGGAGAGCTCACAGACTAGGGGCCTAAATGCCACAGTTTTTAAATCATCTTACTTTTAAATCCTTAGAGTTAGCATAGACTTATTTTCACGTTTCAGACAACTCAGGATGTTTTCCTTAGCTAATCACTTTTAGGACACTAGAGCTAACTCACAGATTTCCTATTTTTTCCCCCCAATGTTGGTTGGTAATTGTTTTAATGTACACCTTATCCTTTTTTTCTTTCTTTTTTTTTATTTCCCTCCTCCTCCTCCTTTTACTTTTGAAAACAAAAACATTAATCTAAAACTAATTACCTCTAATTCTTTTTTTGAAAGAGATTATATACTATATCTAAATTTATTCTTTGCAATAATTGGCCAGTAGTTTCTGGTAAGGATAGAAAGGATATAGGAGAATTTAAAAGAAATGAAATGACCTGGTGCCTGTGTGATAATCCAGTGCAATAGGAAAAATATAGCGAGGAGAGGGAATAGAAAATCTGGAAATTAAGGGACAGTGTTACATAGGGTGGTTAAAAAAAGTGATACTTAAGATTTGCAAGGGAGTGAACACACAGATTGCTGGGGAAACAGCCTTTGAGGTGGTGGAAGCATAATGCGCAAAGGCCCTGAGGTAGGTATGCCTGGAACCCAGTGGGGCCTGGAAGAAGATGCGAGGATGAGTAAGAGGTGGTGAAGTTGGTGTTAGGGACCTACTTAAGATCTGTCTGGCATGAAGATGGGTGAAGAGAAGGGAATCAGAACTATACCAATGAAATCTTCTTGGAAAAGGTAGGCTATAAGGAAGCCTATAGAAAAAGGAGAATGTTTCTGTTAATGGAAAAACATGAGCACAACAACAGAGCACCCAGGTTAGCCTGTCCAGAGCAGAAGGCATGAGAGGTAGGGAGAGAGGAAGACAATGTTGGATAAACAAATGGGATGGGATGATGGAGGACTTTGATAGCTAAGTAGAGAACTTTTCTTTCCGCTGATTAAAAAACAATGTTTATAGTCCATAGAAGCAAACTGCTGAGAAAATATTAAAGTTTGAATTTAAAATCCATATACAAATGACCTCTGTAAGATCCTGCCAGTTTTGTTTTCAGAGACAAAAAAGTTTTATGAATAGTTTCATTTTTTTAATTTTAAATTTTATTTAACTTTATTTATTTTTAAAGTTGACCAGAGAGGGACAGAGTGAGGGAGAGAGGGAGGGAAGAAGAAAGAGAAAGAAAGCCACCAGGTCCAGGACTCGAACTGCAGTCAGCCATGTGGGAGTCCAGCATTCTTAACCACCACATCACCTGCCGGTTCCAAGTTTTATGGATAGTTTTAATGCATAATATTGGGTTGTTAGAAAAATCATGACATATTTTTCTATGCAAAAATGTATTAAGACTTTTCTGACAACCCAATAAAAAAAATTTATACTTCTTGATTGAAAGGTATTTATTATTAGATTTTTAAAAATCCTTAAGAAGACTATGTGAGTGGCAGTTATAAACATCGTGGCTTAATAAACTAAATTTTGATTTAAACATTAAGATCATAATCCTTTGTGTGAACAGTCTTGTGTGAATAGAAGCAAGCTGGGAATCTGGCTCTGATGGTCTCTGTGCTGTGATCGGCAGGAACCGCAAGGTTGTTTTCCCTGTTGGTGCACGTGCATGGTCACATGCTCACAGATACAGTGCAGAAAGAGTGAGGAAGATGAGTCAAGTCACCTAGATGGTCACAAGTTTCTTTTGGAAGATTATCTTGCAGTTTGAGACCTGTCAGCATTACTTATTAATTTCTGCCTGTTTTAACTTTCTATCCAATGCCAAATTATGCAAAGAAATGATGGATGGAGGGGGGAAAAAAGACATCTATGGAAAAGACAAACTTGACCGGTGAATCCTGTTAGTCATCAGACTTTCAGATGTTCTCAGTGGCTCAGACATTTTTTAGTGCAATCTCTTCCCAAGAAGGGCTTTTGCTTCAAAATACAGTAAGTTTCCATCACAAAATGACTTTTGTTGCTGTTTCTGTCAAAGTAGGTTCATTCCACTTTGAGATTTTGCCCAAGACTGCCATGGAAAGTGTAGTTGCTGCACCTATACTTGAATTTTTTTTTTTTGAGAAGTTTTTGCTATAGGGCTCATGCAATTGCCAGAAAGACAGAGAGAGACAGAGAGACAGAAAGCAAGAAATCACCCCCCAGGGGGGATGGCCACACCGCAATCCCTTCTCCTCCATTCTCCTCTTGGGATCTTGGGCACTCAACGCACACGCACCTGGCGTAAATTTAAGCCATTGGGTCCAGGACTCGAACCGCGGTCGATTACTTGGTAGTCCAGCGACATAGCCATTACACTAACTACTGGTCCTTTGAATTTGTTTTTCATATCTATTGGTCCTCCTCAGAAACTGAGCATAAAAAAAAAAAAAAAATCCTTCTTTATTCAGCAGGTGACTTGGTGGTTAGGGCATTGACTCCCACATGGCTGACCACAGCTTGAGTCCCAACCTGGTGGCTTGATTCTCACTTTCCTTTTCTCTCTCTTGGGTGAGCATGTGTACTGCGTAGAAAATTTTAAAAATATAATAATGATGCTAAATAAAGTATTTTAAAAACAAACAAACAAACAGAAAAACATGCTTCTTTACCTTCTGAAAGCAAACAAGGTTCAGTGTTGAGTTTTATAAGAATAAAAAACAAAACTTCTTTTCTTTTGAAATTTGCCAGAGGGCATGTTTGCTCTTCAGAGAGAGACAGGAAGAGAGAGAGATAGAGTGAGAAAGTGAGAAAGCATCCACTGGCATGATCATGCCACAATTCCTTCTTCTCCTTTAGGGATTTTTGGACACCCATGCACATGTGCTGTGTGTATTTCTCAGGCCACCGGGTCCAGGACTTTAACTGTGCAATCGACCATGTGGGATCAGCCATCTTAGTTACCAAGCCATGGACTGGCCCAAAATCTGTTTTAGGAACTAGATAATATGATCATGATTTTTGGTACAGGATAGAAAGTAAGGAAACTTTGGATTCTATTCCTGGCTTTACTGTTATTTCAAGAGTCTGACAAAGTGTGTGTGTTCTTTCTGTAGCTGAATTTTCCAAGCAGCTATATGCGTGCAAAATATAGCTAATGCCTTGATAGATTTTTTCACTGAAGGACTACATGAAGTTTTTAATCTGGTTTGTGCTAGAAAGTGTGAGTTACTTTAAAAGGCATCACTGGACCAGCCCTGGTGATGCAGGTGGTGGGGCACCATCATACATTACTGGAGTCATATGAAAAGCCCAGATTCAGATTCTGGAGAAATCTGAGTACACTGGGAACACTTGTGATCTGGGTGGGAGGCTGGGGGGAAGATGACAGTGTGGCATGACCCTGTTGAGTTGCTTGTTTCTCAGTCTTTTTTACATGAAAGAAATATTTTTAAAAGGCATAACAATTATTAAAAGTAAGCTAAAACACACTGTTTAAAATGACTTTATTCATTTCTGGGGTTGGGTTATTTACTCTTT
>NW_006159534.1:6467276-6479025 GCF_000334495.1 Tupaia belangeri chinensis | reverse complement strand
CTCACTGATTTTGATGACAGGCCTCAGAACAAATATGTTAGTCTTTGTATGGTGCTAGACTTAGCAGTGGTGTTGACCTCCTGCATAATCCAGGTACAAAGTCATACTTGCTGTGTAGTCGAGCAATGACTGAAGAGTAGAACGCACTCAGCAGGGACAAGTGAGTAGCACAGGCTACAGAGAGCAAAGTGAGACCTGAACATTATCACACCTCATTTCTTAGCTTAACTTCAATATTAAAACAAAACAAAACAAAACAAAACCCCACAAAACTAAGAATTTAAAAATATGTATTACAATGTTAGAATGAAGGAATAGGGATATAAAATAAATCAATACAGTGCAAGTGGAAGGGGGTTAAAGAGAAGATATGATATACATCAGTCGGGAAGAATGCTTCTACTGTGGTTGCCTTGGTCAGATCCCATTTTAAGAAAGATTTGAAAAGTTTGAGAAGAAACACACAAATGAATAACTGAAAAGGTCCAAGGTTGGATTCTGGCAGTGCATGTTGGGGTGCAGGAGGGGAGTTTAAGAAAGAAAGTGTTGTTTTGACTGGGAAAGAAGCTTAAAATTGACTTAACTGCCTTTAGGTAAATTAGATTTCAGTGTAAAAAGGATGTTCAGCTGCAGTTCATCTTCCAAGGGAAAGTTAAAACAATAAATCAGTATAAATTGCTACCAGAGACTTAAATTGAACAAAAGGAAGTACTCCATGGAATTGATAGCTGTTCAACTCCAGGAGGTACAACCACAATAGGTTGTGAAATTTCTCTGAGTGATTATCTTTTTAAAATGGGATTTATCCATTGGTCTTGGATGATTGGTTATCTTATTTCCTGAAAGTATGATCCTCTAAGGCGACATCTTGACTAAAGTGTATTTTCAAAGTAACTGAAAAATTAGTTCTGGCTGGCTGTCGTTCTTTTAAATTTCTTACCATTTGTATACTTTAAAGGATTCATTCAATGAATATATATTGGGCATGGACTTATTTTAGTAAATGTTTTTATAATAATAGGAAACATAGCAATATGTGCTATTATTGTTATTGAAAAGCGATGCATAATTTCTTGCCTAACTTCTGTTTTTGATTATTTATATGAAGTTTTAAGTAATGAAAATACTTCAAACACAGTATAATATAATGACATATCTGTTGCTGCTTGATTATCAACTTTGAGATTTTCCTTCGAGAATTCTTGTTTTATAAGTTCAAGAAAAACATCATTTGTGTCAACTGATACACATAGGGCTGCTTTCCAAACATTTGGCAACAAATTCTGACCTCCTGATTAATGTTATGTCGCTTAATGTAAGACGTTGTCATGGTGACCATTACTCAGAAACACAAACATGAAAAACAGACAAAAAAAAAAAAGAAAGAAAAAGAGAGAGATGTCTTAATATATTTTTCTGTTTTAAAAATACTCCAATCAGGGATGGTAAAGATAATTTTTTAAATACCTTTTTATAAACTTAAAAAGAAGTTTGAGCTATGTGAATGTATTGCCAATTTAAAAATGTTATAATATTAAAAATTTATGAATTACTTCTGTGTTTTTTTAAGATAAATGCAATTTCTTTTCTTTTCTTTTCTTTTCTTTATTTGCTAGTGAGTATGAGCACTCACCAGAGAGGAAGGGGCGAAGTAAGAAAATACCACCCGTGGGAGATGGTCATGCCACAATCCCTTCTCCTCCATTTCTCCTTTCAGGATTTTGAGTGTGCATGCCCATGTACCCAATATGTTATTCAATCCACCACATCCTGGACCAAAACCAAGCAGTCAGCCATGTGTGATCCAGCCACCTTAACCATCATGCCATTGGCTGGCCCTAAATGAATTTCCTTACCAATCCTTATTTAGAACTGAAAAAAGACCACATTTTCCAGAATAATTTACTTCAATCTATTTTAATATATACTCAGATCTTTATGTAAGGATGTTACTCTTTTCATTGTTTTCAGAGATTCACATAAGGTGACTTGAATAGTAGATGCAGAAGATATTTTGAGATTGTATACCTGTCAAAACTTTAAAAATTTCCTTAAAACAGGCATATTTTCTTGTCAAGGCACTTAAGTAAGTGGTATGTGGTAGAATTCTGTCAGTTTATGTAAGTATCCTTGAGATATTTTTTCAGTTTTATTGAGGTATACTTGACAAAACTTTTGTATGTTTAAGGTGTATATGAAGTTTCAATATATGTATTCAGTGTAAAATGATTACTATAATCAAACTAACATAGTCATTGTCTCACATAGTTATTATTTGTGTGTGTGTGTGTGTGTGTATGTGTGGTGAGAATAATTAAGATTTACTCAGTGAATTTCAAGTGTTCAATACATTATTAACTGTATTCACCATGTTGTGCAATAGATCTTCAGAACTTCTATAATCTTATAATTGAAAATTTATAGACTTTGACCAGCATCTTCCCATTTCCCCCATCCCTGACCTCTGTTAGTACTTTCTTTCATGAGTTTGACTTTTATATTGTTTCTATACATAACTGAATTCATATATTATGTGTCTTTCTGTACCTGGCTTTTTTTTTTTTACTTAGCATAATGTTCTCCAGCTTCCTCCATGTGGTCACAAATAAAAAAAAAATCCCTTCTTTTTAAGGCTGAATAATATTCCATTACTTTTTTAAAAGACTTTTTTTTTTTTTTGTCATAGGTCGTGTGCACTCTCCTGAGAGAGATAGAGAGAGAAGAAAAGTGAGAAATCACTCCCCTGGAGGTGGCCACACCACAGTCTCTTCTCCATTCTCCTCTTGGGATTTTGGACACACACAGTGCACCTGGCATGATCTTCAGGTACTGAGTCCAGGACTCAAATCATGGAATTGGTCATGTGGGATCCAGTGCTGGCCCCCCTCATCATATATTTTCATGTGCATGTCCAATGATCACATTTGCTTTATCCAATCATCTGCTGATAGACACTGAAAGTGTTCCCATGTCTTGTTTACTATGAATAATGCTGCAATGGACATGCAGTTGAAACTCTAATGAGCTAACCACTTAACTTATTTAAATAAGAAAGGAAGGTACAGATGGAAAGAGCTGAACAGTCACTATCTACTTTTTAATACTAATAAAAGGAAAGAGGAGATAACTAATATTCTTTTATATATTTATTTATTTTTGAGGCTTTACTATGAACTACAAGTAAGAAAATACAATTTAAAGCATTGGACAGTGTTAAGGGTTGTGTTCAAGTGAGGATTCTTCTACTTGGTATTATGACCAGAGGACCAGAAATACCCAAGTCCTCCTGAGACCACTTCCTTCAAAGTTTCAGAAGGAATAATGACAAAGAAAAGAAAAATAGCACTTCATTATTTTGTGGGGCTTTGGCTCCAGTTCCCTCCATGAGGAACTCTGGTGTGCTGGGCCAGATCACCTAATGAAACAGCCACATCTTCTGAGGTGATGAATCCTATGTAGCTTCAAACCAGAGGATGACTTTGTCATCCTGATACCCATCCTAGAACTTTTGCATCTTACCACTTTTCAACACTGGCAAGAAAAAATCAAGAGAGAGCGATGTGTTTGGGTCTATGGGTCAATGAGCTTGTGCTCTAAAGACCTGAGCTCGTGAAAGGTGTAAACCAAAGAAAGAACCACACCCATTTGGACTGATGTTTTACTACTAACCCTTTTGGCAAGGATGGTCCAATATGGTAAACCGTAGCAGCTCGTCCTCCTGGAGGAGAGAGGCGGTGTATGAGGAAGATGAGAAGGGATGGTCCTGAAGGGTAGCTTCTCCCAGCAGGCTTTGTCACTCTGAGGGACTAACAGGTAGGGCTATACTGCAGTTGTGTTCGGCCTTTGTTAAAAAGACCAGAACATACGTCCCTCATGTTTATGCTAAGGGCACCTGTGTCTGTGTCCTGAGCCTGAGTCCTTGGTACAACCACAACCTTTCATTTTAACCAAGTTTCCAATGAAAGCCTGACATCCAGTTTCAGCAATTGTCCATTTCAGTCTAAGAAGCCGTCACAATAAATCTGTATATATGTGTTAATGGTTAAAGACCTAACTTGTTTTTAACCTGATTAATTTTTCAAAAGTATGACTCTTTTGGTGAAAGGTCAGTGAGAAGTTTCTTTACTGCTTTTCTGCATGTTTGGTAAGCCAAAAATTGTCTCAAAATAAATTTTTAAAAAGTGGAAACAAAAGGCCAAGATGAAAATGTCTTTCAGAAGAAAAAAAATAGATGAGAATATTCACCTTTAAGGGAATAAAAACATTCTGCAATGTTTAATAGACACACATACAAAATATATAACTTTTATGCTACCACATTGCTCAAAAAGTTTTAGTAACTTTCTCTGATTTTTAGACTACAAATCCAATTCATTACCTTGAAATTTAAAATATCTTAAATGGAGCTCTAATCCGCCTTTCTAGTATTATAGGTTATAATTACACTGCTCCAAATCTCTAGCCAAGCTCATGTCAATGAACTGCAAGTATTTCCTGGTAGAATGTTCTCTGCTCTTCTACATCTGGAAATCTACAGAAACCCTGCAAGGAACAGTTAAATTCTCATTTACCTCAGGAAGCCTTCTCTAACCACTTTTAGTCTAAGGTAATACCACATTCTTCTGTACTTTTTTTTTTGGGAGAGATTTTTGCTATAGGGCGCATGCGCTCACCAGAAAGATAGAGACAGACAGAAAGTGAGAAATCACCCCTCAGGGGGATGGCCATAGTGCAATCCTTTCTCCTTCATTCTCCTCCCAGGATCTTGGGCACACACGCACACATGCGCCTGGTGTGAGGTTAAGCCACCGGGTCCGGGATTTGAACCGCGGTCGACTACATGAGAATCCAGTGACATAGCCATTACACCAACTGCTGGTCCCTTCATTTATTTATTATTTATTTATTTATTTATTTTATTTCATTTCTTTTCTCCATGAATGATACACCCAAACCCAGCACCCTTAACAAGATCCCAGTGCTGTGATCCACTCTTACTCTCAGCCAGCCCCAGATGCCGGGCATGTATATGCCTGGTATACTCAGGGAAGTCTCTGGCTGTAAACCTAGGAACCTTCCTACAAGAGTTTCAGCCTCACAGAACATCCCATTTTACTGCTGCACCACCATCCATTCCCCTCTCTAGTAGTCTTAAAGCAAGAATTTCATTTAAACCTGCAGTGTCTCTATTTATTAAAACCCTTTATTTTAAATATTCATTTGTGTTTTTGCATCATCTCTCTAATAGAATTTTTAAGCTAAAGTCAGATCTTTACATATTTTTTAAAAATTTCTTTACATTGCTGAAGATATTAATTTCACTAACTTATATCAATCACTACTTATGTGCCAGGCACTGTGGTGGGTGCTTTGGATATGAAACATAACAAAAAGAATCTTAAGGAACTCTTCCTTCCTTCTCTTGACCAACTTAGAGGGTTCCCATGCATCCGGCCCTGACCACGAGCTCACTAAGAGGTTTCATGCCATGTTTGTTGGGTTGTGTGTCTATGTCTTCTTTCAGTCTGCAAACATTCAGCACTTTAAGGATAAGCACTTGGTCTTTTTTCATTTTATCTCCCTGAACTCAGAACAGTGCACAGAATAATATGCAATCTATGGGGATTGAAAAAGAAAAATGCTAAAAAACTACACTTGAAGGTTGTGGTTAATTGATGGAATAATTATGACCAAGACCCCACTTAACTAAACAGGTTATTAGCATTCAAGCAAAATACTTAAGATCACATTCTCGTGATTTCTTGTCCTTTCTCCTCCTCCAATCAATGCTTTTTTTTTTGGAGAGGTTTTTGCTACAGGGCGCGTGCACTCACCAGAAAGACAGATTAAGGCAGAGAGACAGAAAGCAAGAAATCATCACCCCCCAGGGGAGATGGCCACGCTGCAATCCCTTCTCTTCCATTCTCCTCTTGGGATCTTGTGCACGCACGCACATGCACCCGGCATGAGTTTTAAGCCACCTGGTCTGGGACTTGAACCGCAGTTGACTACATGGGAGTCCAGCGACATAGCCATTATGCTAACTGCTGGTCCCTGTATATTTTAAATCATGATAGGAATATCACTAAAGTGCCTCATGATATAGTATTTGCATAATTGGTGATATAAATATATCTGGCATCATAGTGATTGCATTCCCTATGGATATTACAAATCTACACACTTTCAGGTGTTTAGGATTCCAAGAACAAAAGCATATCGTTAATTCTGTTATCTCTAGCAATAGGTATTACATTAGCATTTTGCATTAAACATGAATCCTTTGAAGATAAATAATCAAATGTGGGTTTTAATCCATTTTTGAATCTCAAGTATGTAGTACAAGCGAGGTGCCTGTAACATAGTATAGATTTATAAACATTTGTGAAATTAATGCTATGAAAATTTATAATTCCCCTTACTACCTACATCGTTTTCTCACTAATCATTTTAATCTGTTATGCTTTAGCAGCACTACCAAACAAATAGAGTTTATTGATTTAGATCTCTTATTTTCAATGTCCCTGTGATCTCAGATACTGAAATGGCAAAAATGGGGGCCCAAAGTTAAAACAGGGGCAACAAAGACATATGTCATCCACAAGTTCATTTCCAGGTCTGCAGAAATGGTAACAGATTGCCTTCTTACTGAATTTTCAACTAAAAATTGTTCATTCTTACAAACATAACTTGATTATATATCTATATCTATATAGATATAGATATATGTATATAAATTGTCCTCACTTACTTACTTGAAACAAACAGGTACAGAGTTGCCTTCAAAGAATTGATCAAAATCAGTGTCCTTGAAAATTTAAATCCAGCTACAGTTGTTGAGTTCACATCGCTTCAAAATATCTCATTAAGAACTTGAAATAGCAAGACTCCAAAGTTTTAAACTCTGCCTCGATAACTCATATTAACCACAGTAAGATTTTTTTTTTCTTAAGTGCAGTTTCCTACAAAGTGGAGATTAATTCCTGATGCTTTGAGGGTTTGGCTTCTTCAGATAAAAGACTACAAAGGGGAAACATGAACATACCATCCCCGGGAGTAATTATACTCTTCACGTTTCATGGATGTTATCCTGTTTCCCTGAACATTAGCTTTGCTCTGTTTTAGAATAAAACAAACATTTCCTTACGGTTTTTAACTACCTATATTGTAATCTACTCTGCAATAGCTTGCAGTGGGTGGTTGGGTAAATACTTATTTAACAAGTAAATGTCTTTTGATTATTAGTTGTTCAATAGAGTTGCCCTGTCGTGTTTTTATTTATTTTTACTAAAAAAAATTTTTTTTCAGTCTTTTCTTGAAATACACAAATACAAATGCAGTGGAAAAATAAAGAAGCACACCTTCCATTTCCTCATTATGGTCCATCATTTCTTCCTGTATGTGTTAACACAGAGGATAAAAGGGAACTTTGTATATTTTAACAAAAGGCTCAGTGGTCATGGCAGGGTGGACGCTTTAAATAGGGCTGAGTATGCAATTGTTCTATTGTCAAGACAATTGCCTGATTGAGAACAGCTCTCTGGAAAAACTCCAAGTATGTGTCTGGATTACCACAGGGTGCTGGAGTGATTAGAATTGCTCATAAGCAACCAAAAGCCCTGGCTTATGTCCACAAAGCAATTGAAGTATCCGGGATCCCTGAGAGACAGGACTTAGTAGAAAGTGTTCCCTTCCTGTTCTAGCCCTCTTTGCCTCACTGGAAGTATTAAATGCACAGCAGGCCTCTGTACAGGAAGCCCTAGTACAGACATCAGGTTTGCAAGGGGTCCCAGCCAACTGCACTTGAGTCAGGCCCCTCATGGGGTCTTATTGCTTATGGAAATCTACATTGATGGATACCGACAGACATTTAAAAATTGGGCATAGATCATCAGGTTCTACATGCCAAATTGCAAAGCCTAAGGTGGGTCAATCTACAAAGAATATGTTTATACCACTGTTCCAAGAGATGAAATTCAGCCTATGTGTTGTGACCAACATGGTTCTTTTGTATTTGAAGTTTCGAAAGTGGAAATAGCTAGATGTGACTGATAAAGTATCAGGGATGGTGAAAAAGTTAATTATCTTTGAATATATACATTAGATTTTATTCTTTTTTAAAAAAATTGCTAGATGACATATGTTCTCCCAAGAGAAAGAGAGAGAGAGAGCAAGAGAGAGCGCAAAAGCATCCCTCCTCATGGGAGATCCATTACTCCACAACCCTTTCTCCTTTTGGGATTTTGAGTATGCACATGCACATGCCTGGTGTGTTTTTCAAGCCATGAGGTCTGGGACTTGAACTGCAGAGTTGGCTATGTGAGATCCAGCAGCCTTAACCACCATGCCACTGGCTGGTCCCACTCCATATTCTTTATGTGATTATTCACAGTTCAGGGTTCACCTAACTGACAAAGTTTCACTGTAGAGTGCCTTGCTCAGTTGTTACCACGACGTGACTCTTGTTATAAGGCAATCCTTCCCTGCTTCTGCAATTTGTCAGGGATGAAATTCCCTATTAAGCAGCATTTCCCTCATTGCAGATACTTTCAAGAAGGGTCTCTTCTGCAATTTTGTTTCTTTTTCTTCTTTTGAATAAGGTTGACTTTCAGTTTATTTATTTTTTTTAGAGTGATTTTTGCTATGGGACACGTGTGCTTGCTGTAGAGTTACAAAGTGAAAAATTGCCCTCTGGGGCACTTGTGGCCACACCACAGTCCCTTCTCTTTTTCTCCTCTTGGGATTTTGGGCACACATGCATATGTTCCTGGTGTGAATTTAAGCCACCGGGTCCAGGACTCAAACTGCGATCAGCCATGTGGGAGTCCAGCAACGTAACCATTATGCCATCTGCTGGTCCCAGACTTTCAGTTTTAATAGCATTAAAGAAATAAGGGTAAAATTTTAGTGAAGAAATCCCTCACAGCTCTGCTTGTAAACTTAGGTGTGTGTTGTTTGTTTGTTTTTCAAGCAGATTTGCAAGAAGCTAGAAATCTATGCTCCACAAATCACACTAGCTTTGACATAAATATTTTAGAGAGGAAGGATTAGACAGTAGAAGAATATTACATGAGAAGAAACCAAAGAGGTTTTTTGTTTTGTTTTGTTTTGTTTTTACCTGTTCTATATATGTTTTAAATCCTTAACTACTGAGTATTTAATATATGTTAAATGCATTAGTTTTGAAGTCCTCTGAATATGAAGTGTAACAGAGCTACTATTAATATGGATTCTCATTTGATGGATGAGGAAACCAACCTGAAAGATCAGCTCTTCTGTCTCATATCTCAGCTAGCAACAGGCAAAGCTGCTGTCTGAACACAAGTGTGCTGAACTAAGTTTTAAATAACCAAGTGGGATTTGTAGAGGTGGATGAGGTGACTCTGGAGCCAAACTACCCCTACCTACCTGTGAAACTTGAGATTTTGATCTCTCTGTGCTTCCTAGGTTTCGTATCTACAAAATGTGAATGAAACAGGATTAAATGAGTTAATATATGTAAAGCTTATAGCATAGCAGTGGGGTATAATGAAGGACTTCAGTATTAGTACCCTAGCATTACTCTATTTACAAAACGTAGTCCTCTGGGAGTAATTTTTTTTAGAACTTAGGAATGGGATACCACAATGCTGTCATTTCTTTTGTTTTTAGGCTCTGTCTGAGCAGGTAGGTCTCCACGTCTGACCTCTCCCTATCCCTTCTTCCTTGCCACGAATTATTAGAGTCCACGTTTGAAGAAGGTTGAAGAAAACATTGTGCCTTTTCATAATCAAATAATGAAGAAGGAAAATTGTATTTCTATGTTTCTAGGGATTAGACCAGCACTGTCTTCATTATACACTAACCTAAAATTAGAAGAAAAAAAATCCAAGTTGTTATTTCTACACTGCTGGGAATAGCAATGCTATGTTTTCATCAGCCTGGAGTTTTTAACTTCTACCCATTCTTGAATTTCTATTCTCTTGCTGTATCCTGGTCTGGTATTTCTGCTCTTTTAAAAGCATAACTTCTGAGAACTAGAGATTGATCGGTTTTGCACCTCAAAGGATGTACCTCCAATTGCTCCAGTGAGTTCAAAGGAGGCTGTGAGGATGAGCACATAATCTCAAGTACAAGAGGGTTTGTAACTGGTATGAATTAACTACTGACATTGATTATCTTCCGTCCTGTACTTAGCCCATAGAATCCTCTTTATTCAAGCTCAGCTATTTTGACTTTCTCAGACCACCGAAACATAGAATGGTTTCTTTCTAGTGATTGTGATAATGTTATTGAACAGTTCATACATTTATTTAAAAAGTAGAATTGAATGTTGTGTGATAAAAACTATATACATAGACCATAAGGATGACATGATCAGAATAAAAATGTACCTTTTTGGAGGTATGACTATACCTATTTTCTAAGGTAAACAGATTGGATGTGTATTTTACCTAAAATTCTTGTTTCCTTGTCATTCTCTGTGTGCAGTGGTTGAGCAGAGTACCTGGGTACTGTCCACACCTGTCCTGCAAGGCCTCAGTGCCAGCTTCTCTTCAATAGGGAAGGAGGAGATGCAAACATACCTTGGATGATATACTCATTTCAACCGTGGACAGAGTTAGGCTAATGATAGGATCTCACATCATTAAACTGGCTTGCCTAGGGCTGGACAGTGGTGCGAGACTGACCCACATGGAAGGTTTCTAGTTCTTTTCTGAGTACCCCCAGCCTGTGCTTGCCCATGATCTGGGTGGACTGAAGCATTGGTGAGGGGGCTGGGGTGGATTGTGGTACAAGAATCTATCGAGAGTGCTGTCTGTCTCTCTCTTTCTTGTCTCTCTTACTCATGGGAGAAATAAACGAACAAATTTCAAAACATCTCTTTGATTGCCTTCACTAATTCTTACTGTGTAGTCGTCTTGAATAATACTGATTGCCCTACTCAGATGATACAGGTAAATAAATAGCACCCTGCCGAAAGAAAAAAATAAAAGCCTATACATAGCTGTTCTTGAGTCTGTTCTCTTCATCCTAGAGGGGGCCAGAGAAGAGGGGATGGGAAATTGTATTCCAGACCCAAGAAGCCTCCTGTATAGAGGCTTGAGAGCATGAACAAGAGTCATGTGTCCAGGGACCTTTACATGTGCCTGGAGCACGAGAGGTGCTTGCTGTTTACCAAAAGAATAAATATTTATTGAAGGAATAAACAGGACACGGTGAGAAGAATGATGGGAAACGTGTCTGGAATGTGAAGGGGGCAGGGGAGAGAGTGTGCTGAACGGCTGGAACGCCCTCCTGCTGCTAAGTGGCCCACAGCTGGTGTGGCTGCCTAGGGAGGAAGCCCAAGCCCTTCACAGTGAGCCTTCTTTCAGGCTTTGTTTGTTGTTGTTGTTTCCATTTTTCGTTACATCTGTAAGTACGTACTGCACTGCACTGGTGTCTGTCAGCACGTACTGCACTGCACTGGTGTCTGTCAGCCTTACACTGAGTTGGTGGATCGTATGACCAACACGGAAGGTTACAGCTTGGTGGAATTAGAGAGAGGTTGAAAGAGTCGATGTAAAGCCAAGCCAACCACCCCGGGAAAGACTAGAATTTATGGAGCCAGAGAAGAGCTTGCAGAGGAGGCAGGACAGCACATGTGAGAAGTATTCCTTCTCAGACAAGGAATGACCCAGTGCTGAAGTGCTACTCAGGGCAGCAAATAGAGACATCTTCAGTTTTTCCAAACTTGGCATTTTTAACCGGTATTCACTTTCACTCTTTC
>NW_006159534.1:6464288-6467245 GCF_000334495.1 Tupaia belangeri chinensis | reverse complement strand
ATCCTATCTATCATTTGTGTTCTGTATACAAAACGATTCTCAACTACTGTAATATATGGTAAAGAGCTCTTGAAGGGGTTCGAGTAAGGACCCATTTACACAAAATTGTGTTTCAGAGCCCTTATTCTGGTAAAGGTGTGGGGGAATGGAGAGCCCTTCAGAAGTGGCTGTTAGTGGGGACCAGCTGGCAGCTTGGTCCTACATGGCTGACTGCATGGTTTGAATCCCAGACTTGGTGACTTGGAAAACACACTGGACGTGAGCACGTGTGTGCCCAAAATCTTGAGAGGAGAATGGATTGCGGTGTGGCTGTAATCTCGGGAGGGGGTGTGGTCTCTCCCTCTTTTCCTAGCAAGCACATGAATTTAATATGGGAGTGGCTGTTGTGTGAAAGATTATGGACCCAAGAATTAAAGCACTGACAGCAAAGTTGGAGAGAAGGGGACAGAAGAGAGTTGTTGATGTGGTAGGATTAACAAACTTCTGATGAACAGTGGTTGAGGGGGTGGCGAGAAATAAGTCAGCCTCCCCAGAACTTTGTTTAAGCATATGGACTGAATGGCAGTGGCACTAATCGTAGGGAATTCAGGAGAAGGCACAGATGATGAGGATGTGAGGAGTAACTGTGATTTTAGTGCAGGTCATAGTGAGGTTCACACTTGTAAAGCAGCCAGGCAAAGATTGAAAATACAGAATTTAGTCTCAAAAGAGAGATTTGAATCCTAAGACTAACTGTAAAGAAATCTCATTTCAAGAAATAGTTTCTTTGTACATTAGAAAGGGAATAAAACTATGGTTAGAATTACTTTTGATTAAAAAGTATCTATTTTGGGGCCAGTAAATGGCATGATGGTTAAAGGAATAAACTCCCACATGGCTGACTATGGTTTGAGTCCCAGATCAGGCAGCTTGAAAAATCTCACTGGACACATGTATGTGTGTGCCCAAAATCCCAAGAGGAGAATAGAGAAGAAGGGATTGTATCATGGCCATGCCCTCTTAGGGGGGGTGATTTCTCATTTTATTGGGAAGAAAAAGTATTGAAGTATTAATGTTTTAGAGTTAAGAGTTTAGATCAGTGTATTTAGCATTTGTCTTTGGTTTTCGAAATGCAATGTTAGTTGTGCTAAGTCTACAATTTTACATTTACAAGGTAAATATAAAGCTTATTCATCCTTAACTGGAAATACCCAAGTTAAGCCTTCCAGACCATAGGGCCAGGGGCAAGCTAGCATGACAATTTTGGAGGCCACATACCTTAGAGGAAATTTGCATCTTAAATGCTGAGCTTGAGTCATGTTGAAGCAATAGTGGTACCATAATAGTACGTTGTAAGAAAAACTAGCTCAGTTTATTTCACTGACTGAAAATATTTTTACATGATACGATTCCTCTCAAAATATGCTCTCCAGAGAATGCAGACTTAGAAAGTTTATCTTAAAGATACAGTTACAGATACTCAATATAGTTGAGGGGCCAGCATTTGGAGGAGTGGTTAAGGTGCTGGATTCCCACATGGCTTACCGCAGTTCAAGTCCCGGACCCTGCGGCTTGAACATCAGGCCAGGTACATATGCCCAAAATCCTGGGAGGGGAATGGAGGAGAAAGGATTGCAGTGTAGCCATCGCACCCCCTGCAGGGGTGATTCCTCACTTTCTCTCTCACTGTCTCTCTCGTTTTCTCTCTCTCTGGTGAGGACATGAACCCTGTGGAAAAACCTAAACATAAAAAAGAAAAAAGAAAGTTCTACAGTTGAAAGTTAAATTTGATGATGATCTATAGAATGAATTTTCTCTCTTTTTATTTTTTTTCTGGGTTTGAGTCCATCAACTCAAGAAGAAAAATATAAATTAATGGAGCATAAGGTAAAGTTTTAAAGAATATGTGAGGTTTTTGAGACATTTCCTGCTTAACTGTGGATTCATTGTGAATATATTCTGCTCTGAAGTAAATATGTCCATAAGTGATTAGAGAATTCAGACCAAAAAACATTTTCTTTCTTGGCAGCATCTGCAACCTGGATACCAACTATTTTTCTGTTTGGTTTAGAAGGAACTGACAAGTTATACCTGGGTGATTTATCTCTCTTGGCTGGCATTTTTGAACAAATGCCTCAGTGTTATATTTAGAGTTGAGCTGTACTTAAAATTTCCTTTTCTTACTGTTTAATTTACTTGTTAATTTACATTGTATCAGAAAGACTGCTAAAATATCTTCTCTTAGGAAAAGAGTGGGAAGATTAGCCTAGGAAGGATATGCAAATAGATCACGTATTTTTTTCTTCTGTTTTCATAAATGGGTGAAGGATTTTGCTGTTTCAGGTTTATTCTTTCACATTAAAGGAATTTGTAATAAGAATTCATTATGAACAGTAGCAAACCATTTTTCTGGATGAACTATCATAGAAAATGGCTGGCAAAGTTCTATGATTTATCTAAGTGGCTTCCTGTCTTTTAAGAAGAGACATAGAATAGTGACATCACCATTAAGTTACAAATATACTGATTTTTAAAAAATTATCATTTTATTCCTCAGGGAATCAGTTTAATTATTAATTAAAGCATGCAACATTGGGACCAGCAGTTAGCATAATGGCTATGTCGCTGGACTCCCATGTAGTTGACTGTGGTTCGAGTCCTGGACACGGTGGCTTAAAACTCACACCAGGCGTGTGCATGTGCATGCCCAAGGTCTCGAGAGGAGAATGGAGGAGAAGGGATTGCTGCGTGGCCATCCCGCCTGGGGGGTGATTTCTCGCTTTCTCTCTGTCTCTCTCTGTCTGTCTGGCCAGCGCAAATGCCCTATAGCACAAACCTCTCAAAAAAAAAAAAAAAAACATGCAGCATTTTAATAAGGCAAGCACTGGGAAATTTTATATTTATTATATAAAATATATATACACACACACTATACCTATAGTAAATATTTATACATATATATAACCTTAAAATATATA
>NW_006159534.1:6446268-6464169 GCF_000334495.1 Tupaia belangeri chinensis | reverse complement strand
TATATATATATATAGAGAGAGAGAGAGAGAGAGAGAGAAAGAATATATTTTATGGATTTTATATATATATATAGATAGATAGAGATATATATGGTATATATTTTAAAGTTTTTATGTATACATTTTTAATGGTTTTTGCCATAGGGTGCATGTGCTCACCAGAGAGAGACAATAAGAACAATAGTAAGAAATGACCCCACCCCCACCCCATGGGGGGAGGGGGGAATGGACATGCTGCAATCTCTTCTCCTCCATTTTTCTCTTAGGGTTTTGGGCACGCACACATCTGCACCCAGTGTGATTTTCAAACTACCAGGTCTGTGGACTCAAACTGTGGTCAGCCATGTGGGAGTCCAGTGCTATAGTCACCATACCACCTGCTGGTCTGGGAATTATATTTTTAACAACAGTCTCTGTTTCATTGCCATGCACCCTTCTGTCTTTAGTCAGCCACTGTTCACACAGGAAACAAGGTGAAGACAGTAAGTGGGCCAGCAGAAATGTATTCCCACTGTTGGAAGAAGGACGGAAGGCACGTGTGCTGCTCAGTCAGTAATACCTTTACTTGCAACTCATTGTATGTACACCTGGATTCTCCTCTTTAATTTTTTTTTTTTAGAGAGATTTGTTACTATTGGGTGTATGTGCTTGCCAGAGAGACAGAGAGATAGAAAGTGAGAAATCACCCCTCAGGGAGGATGGCCACACTGCAATCCCTTCTTCTATGTTCTCCTTTTGGGATCTTGGGCACACATATACATATACCCAGTGTGGGTTTTAGGCCACTAGGTCTGGCCTCGAACCACGGTCAACAACATGGGAGTCCAGTGACGTAACCATTACACTATCTGCTGGTCTCTCTTCTTTAACCTTTAAAAGCAATTACAAGCAAACTTATATAACAGGGAAATCACGTATTTTAGTGGCTCAAAACCTATAGATAGAAGTGGAGAGTTAAAGAATGGCTAGCAGGACCAGTAGGTGGCATAGGGGTTAAAGTGCTGGAGTCCCACATGGCCAATCATGATTCAAGTCCTGGACCTGGTGACTTGAAACTCACCCTGGACACGTGTGTGTGCACGCCGATAATTCCAAGATAAGACGGGATTGCAGTGTGACCATCCCCTCTGGGGGGTTATTTCTTGCTTTCTGTCTCCCTGTTTCTCTCTATCTCTCTGGCAAGTATACATGCCTTACAGCAATAAATCTTTCTCTTATAAAAAAAAAAAAAAAAAGACTGACTACCATTGGCCAGGAAAGATGGGGGGAAAGAAGCACACAAGGATATTGATTAATGGAAACAGAGTAACAGAGAAGAAGAATTTCTAGTGTTACAAAATATAGTTAAAAACAATTTACTATATATGTTGCAGAGTGATGGAGAAAGGATTTTGAATGCTCTCCACATAAGGTAATAATGACTGAGATGATGGAGGTACTAACTGCCCCGATTTGATCAGTAGTTTGCATTCTTGTACTGAAAAATCATATTGTACCCAATGCTCTCAGCATAAGGTAATAATGAATGACTGAGATGATGGAGGTACTAACTGCCCCGATTTGATCAGTAGTTTGCATTCTTGTACTGAAAAATCATATTGTACCCCACAGATGTATACATTTTTTTTTATTGCCATAGGGACATGTCTTTGCCTGATAGAGACAGAGAGAAAAGAGAGGGAAAAAGTATCCCCTAATGGGATGTGGTCACGCTGACATCTCTCCATTTCTCCCTCCCATTCGGATTTGGGGCGTGCATACACACTCAGCCATCATGTTTCTCAAGCTGTTGGGGCTGGTGTTCCTGCCACATGGTCAACCATGTGGGATCTGGGCTCCCTGAACCACTAAGCTATGGGGCCAGCCTGATACTTACGATTATTATATGTCAATAAAAACAATATATTCATAATGACTTACTTAGTAATAATTACTTCTCACTTACTCTAGTTATAGGTTGTCCCACAGGAAAAGTAAGAGAAAACGTGAGATCTAGTCATCTTGTTTCCTAAAAAAACTAGTAGTATCATGTGGAAATACCCATACTGAAATTTAGCGTATGATATTAGAAAGTTCATATTAGTTGAAGCCAAACTAATGGTATAGATTATATATATATATATATATAAATTAAAAACTAGAGAGAGGAGAATGCTCAGAGAACTAAGAGTGAGGAGAAATATTTCATGAGGGACATGGGAGTTAAGGTCACTTTTCTCCCAGCATCATAGAGTCAAAATGCATTTCAGACATCCAGATATTGAAAGAATTCTGTGGTTAATACCAGAACATCCTCTCCCATACTACCGATATTTTACTGTACCTGCGTTATCACATATTTGATACTTTTTAATGATAAGTAAAACTTGGATAGGTCCAGCTAAAAAGATCAAAGTGTGTTTAAAGCTGGGAACTAGTAGAAAGTGTGTTTTATGGCAGGCCCAGGATCCTGACTACAGGATCTCTCTGTACACACCCTAGCATAATCCCCCTCCACATCGTGCAGGATTGGTCCATATGACCGAGTGACAAATGGTATCCCCTCTATCCTTCCTCCAACTGCCCATGTTCTGATCCTTAGAACTTGTCAGTATGCTATCTTGGATGGCAGAAGTGACTTTGCATGATTTGTGAAAAAGTTAAGGATTTTGAGAAATGGGGAGATTATCTTGGATTACGTAAATGGTGTTAATATAATCATGGGGTCCTTGTAAGGGGAAGGCAGTAGACTCAGAAATGAAAAGAAGATAAAAGATGGTAGCAGAAGTCAAGGAGGAGAAAAGAAGCTGTGTTGCTGGCTTCAAAGATGTAGGAAGAGAGCCACAAACTGAGAAATGTGGGTGGGTTCTAGAAGCTAGAAGAAGAAGCAAGTAGATTCTCCCCCAGAGCCTCCAAAGGATGCAGCCTTGCTGACCAGTTGTAGACTTCTGATCTCCAGAACCGTAAGGGTATAAATTTGCATTGTGCTAAACCACCAGAGTTGTGGTTATTTGTTACAACAGCAATAGGAAACTAATACAGTGAATGGTACACTATGGCAGGAACTGGGCCAGTCAATAGGTTCATCAGTGTGGAGGCAGATCCTTCACTAGCTGAGTCTTCAATAACTACAGCTCTAGCCAGAGCTTGACAGCAGTCTACAAGAGACTGAACTACAGTCACCTGCTTAAGTCAATGATGGGTTCCTGACCTATAGAAACTATGAGATAATAAATAATTATGTTTAATTTGCCAGTGGATTGTGTGCTTGCCAAAGATGGGGGGAGAGAGAAATAGCATCCCCCAATGGAATAGGATCACACCACAATCTCTTCTCCCCCATTTCTCCATCCTATTGGGATAATGATCATGCATGAATATGTGCCCAGCGTACTTTTCAAGCTGCTGGGGCTGAGATTCAAACAGCATGCTCTGCCATATAGGATCCAGTTCCATTAAGCATTAGGCCATGGACTGGCCAAAATGTTTATTGTTTTAAGTTGCTTAGTTTGGAGGTAATTTTTTTTTTATGCAGTAGAAGATAATTAATACAGAGTGAAAAGATTGGTTGAGGAGAGGTTTTGAATGCTAGACTGACTTCTCAGTTGAGAACAACTTAAAGTTGTTGATCTGGGAAAGGAACAACTCAAAATAATGGCAAGGTTTAACTGTCTGGAAATAACAGAGAAAGGGGAGATTATACAATAGAAAAATAGATATTTTGGGATGGGAATATTAGATATTGCAATACAAATCTGCTCTAGGGCTAGGAATATCAAAAGAAAAGGAAAAAAGGTAAAACTATAGAGAAAACTCCATTGGGCTCAGTGACTGAATAGGTCCAAGGCAGGGGAAAGGGAAAAATGAAGACAGTGTGTTTTGAATTTGAGAAAACTGTGGTGTAATTCTGAAAACGGGACACTTGCAATGAGTTTCTGAACGTTTCTTAAACCTTCTATTCCACAGCTATACCACCCTGAACACACCTGATCTCATCTTAGACTTTCTGAAATGCTCAGAAAGAAGTTCAGGATAAAAGACATGCCTTGTGAGGGCTAAGAACTGTAGGATAAGCAAAGAGTAAATTGGGAGATGAGAGCAAGGGAGGAGGGATGTAATGTTAGGAGACAGAATTGCGTGTTATAATGTACTTTGGTCCTGAGAGTTCTTACCACCAACCCAGAGGAAGTGCTGGCCGTTTCCTGGTTTTGATACATGTAAGACAAAAACAATCCAAGAGAAAGGTCTCCATCCCAACATCCTAAAGGGCACACGTAGCCTCAGCATTGCCCTATGGTAAACACTGGAATTGGGCTCATAGGATATTTTGTTGTTGTTGTTGTTGTTTTGTGTGTGTGTGTTTGAGGGCATGGTGGTGATAGTTCTTAATGTATTTTATGGGTGTGATAGGGGAAAATAAAAGTGATCCAATTTTGATCTAAAACATTAGTGATAAAAAAAAAAAAACACAACAGAACCTTAAAACTTGAGGAAGGATCCAGAGATCAGTATTTCACAGGGAGTCATTTATTCAGTTATTTTAAAATATTTATTAAAAATTTGCTGTTGAGAGTCTTACAAAATTTTGAGTAAAATAGTACATCGAGTACAAAACAGTATGCTATCTACTTATGTATGATATATATGAGTCGAAGGTTGATTGGTAAGTCAAAGAGAATCCACAAGTAAGGAAGATATGGGAATGAGCAGAGAGAAGGTGGAGAAGACAGTGAGATAGTGCATGTCATGATAATGGAGAGAGAGAGAGAGAGGTAGAGATACACAGAGAAAGAGAGAGAAATACTCAGAGACAGAGAAAGTGTCCTGATTACTATAGATTCAGATTGATAGCTTAGAGTTATTAGCGAGAGAAAGTAAGAACAAGGCACTGGGTTTGCTCGTCAGTAGACTGGCAATGACCTTTAGGATTTCATTGTTAACATGATGGTAAGGACAGAAGCTAGATTACAGGGTTGTGCGGGGTCACCCTGACGAGCTGAAATGGAACCAGCAGGATCCAGGTTGTTATTTCAGGTACTTGGGCATGGCTATGCCACTTTATGTCTCAGCCCATCAAACAGAGCAGAAATAGTAATCATCTTCTAGCCTAAAATGTAAGGAGTGCTTCAAATGCTGGGTGAGGCCTCACAGCATGCACTTTGAGCTTGAGGACAGGCTGCTGACACAGGTGGTTTATGAAGCCTGCTTCAGATTGTCACCTCTAATTTTGCATTGATAGAAAGCATCCCCTCGTATGGACTAAGACCCAGAAGGTGTGCCTGTCACTTGTGGTATCCCGTGAATTTTGGTTCGTGTGTGGTGAAGTGGAATTGGGTCATCCCTGGTGTCACAAAGCTTTCCTGAGTAGTCCTGCTACATCTTGGTTTGGCAAAGTTTGCTATTCTGGTAGTATTTTTCAATTGCCCAAGGAGAATGTATTTTCCAGAGAGAGGGAGGGAGAGAGGAGAGATGGAGGGAGAGAGAAAGAACCCTACACAGGATGTGGCCTGCTGCAGTCCACTTTCTCCGTTTCTCCGTCTTGTCAGGACTTTGGGTATTGCATGTGACATCATTATGGGAAGGAAACTGTCACATGTGCCTGGCATATTTTTCAGGCCACTGGGTCTAGGACTTGAACCACAGTTGGTCATGTGGGATCTAGCTTTCTGTGAACAGTGCTTGATACTGTTCTACAGGGATGGCCTTCCTGCTCATTTTTAATCAGACATAGAATTCAAGGTGATATTCTCACCGTGTCATTTGGAAACCAAAAAAATAAAGTTATGCACATGTTTTTGAAAGTTATAGGATCATATAAACATTAATTATAATTACTATCATTATTAAAATGATTAAAGTGATTCTATTAAAATAATATAGTTGCTGAATTCAAGACAGCATTGAAAAGAGAAAAAAAAGCTATATACCAGCTTCTGTATAACTTACGTGAACTTTTCAAAAAAAAACCAAAACAAAACCTTATATATATGCAATATTTACAAAGGTGTGTGTTTTAATGATGCTGTGCTTGTTGATCATTTGTGTTTGGATTCTTTTTGGCCTTATTTAGTTCTGGACCATTTTTTCTAGCATAGTAACATAGTTTTGGGACTATGGATTTAATGCTTTTTTTTTTTTTTATAACATAAAACCAGTAAGTACTGGGTGGGCACTATATGAGTCTCATCTCTCTCTCTCTCTCTCTTTTTTTTTTTTTGAGAGAGATTTCTGCTTGTGTGCTTTTGCGTGTACTTGTCAGAAAGACAGACTGGCCATGCTGCAGTCCCTTCTCTTACATTCTCCTCTGAGGATTTTGGGCCCACCCAGCCTAAGTTTCAAGCCACAGGGTTGGGTACTCAAACTGTGGCCAACTATGTTACAGCCAGCGATAGGACCATTATGCCATCTGGAGTCTCATCTCTAATCCTCAGAACAACCTTATCAGTGGGTGTTACTAGCTTTTTATAAGTAAGGACACTCAAGCTGTGAGAAGTCCCTGGGCCATTTTCCTGTGGTCTACCTAACAGGGATAATCTGAATCTACAATTAGAGCTTTGCCATTATCAGGTAATAAGCTCAGGCAACGGAAATTGGTTTGTGTGGATAAAACCTAACTGAATCTGTAAAAATGCTGCCAATATCGTATTATATATATATCATAGAGTCAAACTTGCATTGATTCTGAAGCAGCATCGCCTCTATTACTGGTTACTCTCATCTAACTTTGGCACGAGCACATGGCAGCTTGCCATACGAGAATCAATCTAGTCTATCAATTTGTTACTGTAATTCTAGGTATTCTCAAGATGAGTAAATATTTATAAAATGTAGTCTATTATATATTTTATCTTCAGTAAGAAAGTAGGAGTAGATTATAAAGTGGTTGGTGATGTTGCATGGAGTCTAACATTAGTTTGTGCTTCATGGTTTACTGATTGCTTTAACCTTCTTTATCTCATTCATCTGATCCTTACAACTACGCTGTGCAGTAGACAGAGATAATATCATTTGCTTCATTTTACAGAAGAAGAAACTGAGGCCAAAGAATAGTGTATTTTCCAGAGGAGTACTTGACACTTTTCCAATATTGTATGTTTTTATAGAGGGTTAGAAGAGAAGCTGTCAGTTTCCTTTACACAGTGATGTCACTAATCCTAGAATCTTAATTTATAATACTCTGCTTAGATGGATGGATAGATAGATCGAGATTGAGACAGAGATATATGGAATTTGCCCCCTCTTGTTTCCTTATTTTGACTCGTGACATTTATTCATGAAGACGTCATGACGCTTGATAGGTTTGTTTTCTTGTCATGGATGCAAAGTAATGCAAGGTAACATCAGCCAAGAAGGAGCTGTCTGATCACCAGCATTTGAAACATAATTCGTCAGCTGGCATTTTCTGAACACCAACCAAATGCAGCCACTTTGCTGGGCTCTGGGGAATACAGCTCTCCCCCTTGTCGGGAATGCGCAGGCTGTGAGTCTGGACATCAGGGAAGATGGCTGCAAGTTTCTCTTTTCCTGTCATCATTTCCAAAGTGTAGGCGACCTCTTGAAATAGACTTTAAAGCAAAGATGCTTTTCTACCATCTCTAAGATAAGTTTCTTCTTTGGGAAAAGGTGATTTTTCATTGTTGGTGCCTTTCCAGGACAAGGAATATAATCTGATAGTCCACTCAAAGTGATTGGTTGAAAACAAGGAACACACGTATGGGCCCTGAACTCTCTATTGTATACTTAATGACTCCGTTCTTACAGTGAGGGCGTGTGTGTCTTACTATTAACAGTAGGGCAGGTCTCGGAAAGCTTATACTACCTTCTTTATGTACAATGTCAATGCCATGATATTAAACAGAAATGAACTGTGCGGCCATGCTTTGCTTTCTAAAATCGTGAGTGTATTTCTCTACAGAGTTGTTCTGTAGCTGTATTGCTATTAAAGTGGTGCCCAGCTCCAGGCCTGCAGACTGCTGACACACAATTAATCTCGCAAATTTATGAATGCCAAAGCATGGAACAAAATGAAAACAACTGGGGGAATGTTTAAGGGAAATAATTGGACTGTGTCCAGATGTGCATGTGTAAAACATCACTCCTTAACTCCTCCCCCATATCCTGTCTGAAGACAGGATTTTCTTTCTTTCTTTCTTTCTTTCTTTCTTTCTTTCTTTCTTTCTTTCTTTCTTTCTTTCTCTCTCTCTCTCTCTCTCTCTCTCTCTCTCTCTTTCATTTTTTTTTTTTTCAAAAATAAACTGGGGTTATTTGAAAGGAGTTGTGGTCACTGACCAAAACGGAATAAGCAGAGCCCGGCTGTTCACAACTGTGTATGGTCTTGTTGTCTCTGTTGCATAATTAACTTGCTGGGTGCTGATGAATCAATCTGCCTTAAGGTTGTTCTTGGCAACTGTTGCTGCAACCCTGCACCCCAGTGAAAGAGAATATGTGAGAGTTTCCAAGAATGATTGTTGATTTCCTAGAGTTTTTGGTTGTCATTACCTGTAACTTCTTACTATTATGAATGGGCAACATTAAATTGGTGCGGAAAGGACATTAGGATGGCAATCTGGTCGAGAAGAAAAGGAATTATGGGAGCATTTTATGGGTGATTTTCCAGTAGTCCAAGACCAGCTGAAGGGGCAGAGGAGGAGAGAGAAGAGAGGATTTCTCTTTAAGATGCTTAGCTCACTAGATAAAGCATAAAAATGAAGGCAATAATGACCTTGTGTGCATGAAATTAATTTAGGATCTAGTATCAGGGAGATATGAAGAAAACAGAAGATAGAGGGTGCCATGACAAGGACTTTTGCAGGTTAGTATCCAGCTGTCATCTGTATCTGAAATGAGACCAGACGTGATGTCATAAGATACACTTTTTTCCTCAATGCCAAGAAGTATTTCCTCATAAACCAAATCCAAAAACAAATTCACCTATTAATAATTTCAGTAAAGGCATTTTCTCTATATACTTACTTTACTCTTGTTCTGCATCACAACAAAAAGATGAAATTAAACTGCATTGAACCTTCTTAGAAGTCCTCATTAAAATGAAGCATGTCAAGACCTCTTGTCCTGAGGCCCTTCCTCTGCTCTGATCTCGCAGCCCCAGAGACTGTCCTTGGGAGTTAGGTTCTCAGTTTCATTAGACACTAAGTCCTAAGACTCTATTTCTATTTTTATTTAGAAAGAGAAGGTGAGGGACCAGGAGATAGCATAATGGTTACATTGCTGGACTCCCATGTAGTCAACCACAGTTAAAGCCCCAGACCTGGCTGCTTAAAACTCATCCTGGGTGTGTGTGCATGTGTGCCCAAAATCTCAAGAGGAGAATGGAGCTAAAGGGATTGTGGTGTGGCCATTCCTCCTGGGAGGTGAATTCTCGCTTTCTGTCTGTCTGTCTCTCCATTGGGTGCATGCACCACATGCCCTACAGCAAAAATTTCTCTCAAAAGAAAAAAAAAAAAGAAAGAAAGACAGAGAAGGTGAGAGTAGAAAAATTTGGCGACTCAAAAATTTATCCCATTGGGAACCACCAGTTAGCGTAATGGCCATGTCGCTGGACTCCCACGTAGTCGACCGCGGTTCGCGTCTCGGACCCGGTGGCTTAAATCTCACACCGGGCGCGTGTGCGTGCGTGCCCAAGATCTCGAGAGGAGAATGGAGGAGAAGGGATTGTGGCGTGACCATCCCCCCTGGGGGGTGATTTCTCGCTTTCTGTCTCTATGTCTCTCTCTGTCTGGCGAGCGCACGCGCCCTATAGCGAAAACCTCTCCCCAAAAAAAAAGAAATTATCCCATATTAAAAAGGATTAAAACCCAATCTTCAATATTCTTTTGGTTGGGAGCAGATTTCTATCATACAACTTCAGGGTTTTTTAAATGATTTATTTTATTTTATACATATAATCACTATACATCACTCAACTTGTAAGTTGAATTTACCCCCCATGAATACACTTCACACCAGTCCAGTTGAGAATACAAAACTCATTGCCATCAACAGATAATAATCCATTTCTGTGTCCCATAAATGTCTTACCTCTCTATTTTCTTGCTTAACTTCTTTCTTTACGCTCTCCCCCTTCTTCCAACCTCTTCCCATTATCTTTACCCATTTTCAATGCATCTATCTCCGCCCACTAAACTTTCAGTGTTAGAGCAGTATCAGCATTTTGTTTTGAGACTAAGCACTGGTGATAGATCTAGTATTACTTCAATTAAGCAGGTAAATACTTAAAGTCTGATTTTAATATCATAGTTACTGAATATACTTTCTGTCACAAAAAAGAATTAGTCAGTTTTCCTAGGCCTTTTACCAAGAACTGGTAAAAAGGAAGGTTTTTGTGTGTGTGTGTGTTTTTTCCACCAAAGGGAACTGTATGGGGAAAGGTATTATCTTCTGCAAGACGCCAGGGACTGGAGGAGGGGGACAGAGGAGGGAGTAATGGACGCAGAGAGGAAAAAGGGAGAAAAATATCCCTTGTTTAAATACATATACACATATGAGGGGACTGAAAAATGTTCATGGAAAAAATGGAATTAAAGTATGAGTTTATTTTGGTGCAAAAAGTTATGGAAATCCATGCATAGTTTTGTGACATATGCTTTTTCTATGTACTTTTTGAAGACCCTTCGTTTCGCACCATCTCTGTACCATGCCTGTTATTCTCCTCCACGTCTCCACATATTACCCCATAGTGATGTATTTCATTAGGCGGGTTTGGCTTCAAACACAAATAAGTCCTGGGAATATTAAATGTATTTGTTTTTTACATATTTTATGAATACATAATTTCATGAAATTATTCTATACTATCTAGAGTTTTTTTAAAAAGCAGATAAATTTTGATATCATAATTGAAGACTTTGTACATAAAATTTAGAATTGCACATGTAGTAGTTTAAGGAGAATTCAGTGATTCTGGGCTCTAAAACACTAATACAGTGAAATGTGAACTTTTTAAATTAAGGGATATGCTATACTTACCTGGCGGGGGAGATACCGTGATCACGAAGGTGGTTTTCCCAGGGCGAGGCTTATCCATTGCACTCTGGATGTGCTGACCCCTGCGATTTCCAAAATGTGGGAAACTCAACTGTGTAATTTGTGATAGTGGGGGACGGTGTTCGTGCTTTCCCCTGTGTGTGTGGGGGGGAGAGGGAAGTAAGGGATATGCTTAGTCTAGTGGCTGATAAAACACATTTGTTTAAAATAAATTATTTTGGCAAATTCAAACAGCATCATAAGAATCACTACACCATTACTCAAAATAAGTCTACAATACTAACAGGAAACTCTCCTGTCCCTGGCTATTTGTACCACTTAGTAATAGCTTGACCTGGGATTGGTTGCTTTACCTCCATGTTCTCTCTATAAAATAAGATGAGGATCTCTGTCCTGCTCCCCTTGCAAGTTGGGAAGGCCATTTTGTTCATTGCTGCATCCTGTGTCCATTGTTCACAATGTTCTCAGCCATCCTCGCCACTCTCCCAAACTGCATTCTACTCCAGTCTTCTCCATCTGGAAGAACCTACCTTTATCTGTGTTTTAATTAAGACTAGAACCTGGGAGTAATCTTTGGTCTTTTCCTCATTCCACACTTTCCAATCCATTCCCAGAGCAGCTGATTATCTCAGTATCTGTCTCAAGCCCAGCCCCTTCTCTTTCTTCTCATGGCCTTTGCCTGGTCTGAGCCCTGTCTTCAGGATAGCAGGGACTCATTCTCTTCCTTCTTCCCCTCAGGGCTTTCTCCCACACAGCCCTCCGGGCAATCTTGTAAAGGATCAATCCAGTCTTGTCACTCTCTTGCTTAAAACCTCTCAGGGGCTGTAGGCCTTTGTGGGCACTCCCCAGCTTTTTCTCACTATTCCTGCAAAGGTGAGCTTGTTCCCACTCTAGGGCCTACATCCTTTCAGCCTCAGGAGTCAATATGAGTGTGTCATTTTTTTCCCCAAAGGAGTTTTTTTCGGACTCCCCTTCAGTCTAGGTTTCCCTTGTTACACTTTCTTATGGCGCCCTCTTATTTTTCCTGAAGTACTTATTCCAACCTATAATAACATATTTACTTGGATAATTTTTCCCTAGTTGTAAGACCCAGGAGGCCAGGAGCTTTGTCTCCATTGTTCCCTGCTGACTCCAGAGAGACAAACATACTGTGGAAGTTTCTTGAGTGGTGTTATTCTGAGTATGAGGTTGGCAAAACACATTTTACCCCAGTCCCTGACTTTAGGAGCTCAGAGTTACTTACTGAGAAAGAATCATGAACAACCATTACTTGGAGCCGTTCTGTAGTTCAGACAAATTAAAAAGTTGACTCTGAAGATCAAGGAAAATGTATTCCAAGAATTCTAATAGCAGCAGTATGATGGTTACACATCTTAGTTGGAAGGGGTGTTATCACTTCGGGCCATTGTTCAGTTGCTTCTGATATAGATGGGAGCTTCATCATATAGATCTAGAATGGAATCAACCATTAAACCAGGAAGTGCACTAGTTTGTATTAAAGCATAAAGCATCTTGCTATTTACCCTTTTAGTGTGTGTGCTTTTGTGTGTGTGAATGTATGTGTGTCTTTTTTTTTTTTTTATAGATTTTTGCTATAGAATGCATGTGTTTACTGGAGAGACAGAAAGAGACAAAATGAGAAATCAGTCCCTAGCGGGAGTGGCCACGCCACAATCCCTTCTTTATTCTCCTCTCAAAATCTTGGGCATGCACACACACAAGCCTGGTGTGAGTTCTAAGCAGCCCGGTGCAGAACTGGAACTGCGGTTGACTACATGGGAATCCAGCAATGTAATCATTATGCTATCTGCTGGTTCCCTGTATGTGTGTATGTATCTGTATCCGTGTATGTACAAGATTTCTATGTAATGGTTCTGGGCTGTGAGAGGGAAAATGTATCCTTCTTGATAAACATCACTGTGGCTTCCAGGATCCTTACAGAAGACAAAGGTAGAATATTTGGTGTCAGGGAAGATGTTGTAGTCTAATATGGCTATAAACATAGGTATCGATAAAAAGAATAGATCTAAAGAATTCTCATTTCCAACATAAAGCAATCATATAGTGAACCCTATGAAACCTTTTTTTTAAGAATTATTTTGTTTAACTTTGTCTGTCTGTCTGTCTGTCTGTCTATCCATCCAACCAACCAACCAACCAACAACCAACCAGAAAGGGACAGAGTGAGAGAGAGAAAGATAGGAAAGTGGGAAAGCAAGTCGCCAGGTCTGGGGCTCCAACTGTAGTTGGCCATGTGGGATACAATGCCCTTATCCACCACGCCACCTGCTTGCCCCCATGAAATCTTTTAAAATCCTATTAAAGGATATTAAAAAGAGACTCAAAACTAAATCCTAAGCATTCTAATGTGAGATTTAGGTATGTAGTCCAAATTTAGCATCAAATTGTTGGACAAATAAATTAGTACAGGGGCTGGCAGATGGCATGGTGGTTAAGGGTGCTGGACTTCCACATGGTCGACCATGATTCTAGTCTTGGACCTGGCGGCTTGCTTTCTCACTCACTCTTTCTCTCTCTCTCTCTCTCTCTCTTGCTCTGTCCCTCTCTGGTCAAATTAAAATAAATAAATAAAGTTAAATAAAATTATTCTTTTTAAAAAGAAATTATTACACAACAAATACAGCACTATCATATTTTGCAGCCATTTAAATCTCACAGCCTTTCCAAGACACCCACTGTGTAGCATGAAACCCATCTGTAGAGCTACAGCTGTTTTTCTACAGTTGGAAAGCTGGTGATTGAAAAAAATGGGATTTGGAATTAACTTTGGTCAGACATTGAGAGATTTTCATGCCCCCTTGTAAACAAGAGTGGCACGAGGGGAGGGCTTGGTGGCACCCAGACACCTGGTGCTGAGGGCCTGACATTGCTTTTCTCAAAAATGCCTTGTCTTTCTATGGTAATCTCTTCATATTGCCTGCTCTAAAGACAAATACTTTGGGGAGGTGTAAGCCCAGAAGTAGGAGAGATCATCTTAGAATTTACTGTGTGATGTCCTTGGACCATGAAACTGATGGTGAATTCTCCATGTGATCTTGGGCTCTCCCTATTTTATTTATAAATGCAGAATCTCAGAGAGGTTCAGTGGCTTTCCTGAGTCACCCTTTGAAGTGAGTGAACCATGGAACCGAGATCTGATCCCCCGCATGATCTGCCTGTAACCCTGTTCTTTCTTTGTGTACTTAGGGTGAATGGATGCTGTCCTCTTAATAGCTGAGAAGCAGAAGAGCAAGAGGGTGTTAGCCTCTGGAATAGAAGTAGAAGTAACAAAAAGGGGACATGGGAGCAGACAGAGGAAATGGAAAGCTTTTTGTCAGTCTAAGCACAGGGAAGCTCCCCTGTGCTCAGGGCTGCTGGGCCCTGCAGGTCGGTGGGTCCTACTCTGTGCTTTCAGGGGCTGTGAGGACTCAGGTGCCAAAGCCAACATGGAATTGAAGGGAGCTCCCATTGCCTCCTCCTTTATTTGTATCAGGGATGAGATTGAGAGGGACCCCTTTGTATGAGAATACCAGACATTAACTGACCCACAAACGTGCATTTAGACTGTTTTAGTTTTCTTGTTTACATTTGTAAATTTACACCCTTACTGGGAGTACAATTGGAATGAATAAGAAAAGGGAAAAGTACATGACAAAAGGAGGAGAAGCTCAAATGTGAACACAGAACCATTTTTACATTTAAGTTGAACCATGAGTCTAAAACAATTCAGCTCTCTTGGAAAGCATGGTGGGAGGGGAGCATTTGTAACAGCACTTCCCCTAATTCATTCTATATGCTTGGCAGAGGAAAGCTGAAATAAGAGCCAAATTCCAGAGGGTCTCTGAGGGAGGCAGGGTCACACTGTATTGAGAATTATAGAGCAACCTGGCCTCAACAATGATTTTTAATGTGCTTGTGCACTTAGGAATCATTCTTCCAGAATTTTGTAATTGTTTAGCCATTTCGTGAGAGTCTATTGTAAGTGGATCGCAAACACTCCTACATAGCTAGATAAGGAAGACTGTGAAGTAATGTAATCAAGTTCACTAAGTTGATTTCATAGATGGCTTTGAAACTGGAAATAAAATAATGTGGAAGGGTTTATCAATTAGTTCCACTATTATAATAAGCTTGTAGAAATGCCTTAGGAACCATATTTTTATTTATTTTTTTGGGGGGGGGTCTGAGGAATTTGGCTCATCCTCAAATAAAAATTGTTCTTTCATTCTAAACCATATTATTATGAATAGTTGTTGAATTATTTTTTAAAAAAAAATTTATTATTTTTTTTTTGGAGAGGTTTTTGCCATAGGACACGTGAGCTTGCCAGAAAGACAGAGAGACAGAGACAGAAAGTGAGAAATTACCCCTCAGGGGGGATGGCCATGCCGTAATCCCTTCTCCTCAATTCTCCTCTCGAGATCTTGGGCATGCATGCACACGTGCCCAGTGTGAGTTTAAGCCACCAGGTCTGGGACTTGAACCGCCGTGGGCTACATGGGAGATCAGGGACATAGCCATTATACTAACTGCTGGTCCCAAATTTTATATTGTTTCATAGTTGGCTTTACTGTTTAATAAACCTCATTGGCAAGGCAAAAATTTAAGAAGAAAGAACCTTAAAAACTGTTAATCAGTGATTATAATAAAAATAGAAATGACCAGAAATGTCATTTAACTCACTTTCTCGGAAGACATTCCAGAGTTTGGGAGATGACAGAACATCTTTTGGAGGCTTAGGGTCCCAAAGGGAGTAAGGACTTCAGACTTTTGAAGTTGATTTTTTTGCTTATAACCAAGTTTACCTCAAAGTGCAGAGTGCATAAGAGTAAATTCAAATGTCGGTTACAAATTCCAAGAAATGTGGAGATAGAAACCAGAAAGACAACATGACCTAGCAAGCTGGACACGGGTTTGGGAATGTGGATTCTCTTACGGACCCTGAGTCAGTTTTTTTTTTTTTTTTTAGCTCTTATGATGAAATACAGTTTCTATTCTCCTGACCACTTAAGGTAGAACCAACCATAGGTAGAATGGAATATATTTCCTACAGTTTTTCTTTTCTGGGAAGTAACAGAAAAATAGCACTCTCATTTTTGAAGATGATTGGGGTTAGAGCAAACTTTTAGCCAATTCTGACATACCTAGCATCTAGGCATCTGCCTTTTTTTTCTCCCCCCAGTTAATTCATTTACGTCTTCTGAGAAAGAGAGAAAGAAAGTATCCTGAACAGGTTTTCATGATGCAGTCCACCCCAGCCCAAGCCTGTTGGGGTCATAAGCGTGTGTTCGTGTGCCTAGTGTACGCAGGGAGGTCCCAGGATGCAAACACAGGACCTCTTCCATGTATTCCGGTTGTGCTATCACTACTCCACCACCTGGCCCCATCTACTTCTCTTGATCCAAAGATTGCTACCTCTTGTTTCTCTGATGGACTTCTCTCATGAAGGTTAGCCCAGCTGAAAGAATCAGGATCAATTGTCAATAGAAGTTTCGAGGGTTTCTTTCATTTAACTTAGAAGTGTATTACATTTGTACCAGTGGTTCTTAAACTTTGGGGAGTCAGTTAACCACTTCAAAAACATTGAAAGAGGACCTTTTCCTCGGTGCGCTGTATATATTCATATGGTTTCCACAGGTCTTCCTGAGGACTGTTGGAAGATGGCACACTGTGAACTCTTGTTCCACAGAGCTTTTGTCCTCAAGCTCTGAAAATATGACCATCCAGGTGCCTTCTCTAAATGAGGAGCTACTCACCTGCCCTCTCCCCAGTCATGTCACCTTACTGTGGCGAGGAAACTGTAACGTAGTCTGTTCTCTTCACATCCCGCCCATCTCTGCCTCTCCCCATAGGTGTCAAAAGGCCTTTCTACAGGGACCTCACTTCTTCATGTTACTATTTTTTTTAATGGTCTTGTCTCAGGTTCGAGTGGATTTCTTTTCTTCCCCCTTTTTTTGCATGAAAATCCTACCCATCTTCATGACCTGCCAGGCTCTTCTCTTCCACTTGCCTTTCCTTTCCAGTAGCCCAAAGTGACCAGTGACCACTCCCCTCAAGATTTTTATTTTCACTTTATTTCTCTCATGAGAGGGAACAACGAACACCTTCCATGGGTCTCTCACTGGATCCTCTCCCCAGATTCTGCAGCCAGTCGAGATCATGGACATATGCTTGGTATGTGGGAGTCAACCGGCGACCGGAACCCGTGATCTTCCAGAGGGATCCAGCATCCCTCAAGCAGCGCATTACTGTTGTACCACGAGCTGGCCCTTCCAGGGATTTCTG
Source organism: Tupaia belangeri chinensis (assembly GCF_000334495.1). Taxonomy (NCBI): domain Eukaryota; kingdom Metazoa; phylum Chordata; class Mammalia; order Scandentia; family Tupaiidae; genus Tupaia; species Tupaia belangeri. The sequence continues at coordinate 6,446,901 of NW_006159534.1, read as the reverse complement.
ATACCACTTACACTTTGTATAATGCCTTTTCTCTTTTTTGGCTTATTTTAAAAGTAAATATTAAGTTAAATTATTTCTTAAATAAATACATACAAATGGAAAACAGGAACACTATTCATTTTAATATTATAAAATCTTAGAATTATGACAAATTTGCATCAGTTCCTTAAAAATACTAATTAGAGTTGTGGGAAAGATCTTCTGCATCCTCTTCTTCCCTCTTTAGCAGTAACGGTTATTTTCAGGTATGGTTTATCCTTTATTCTTGAAAATAGTTTTGTTTTTTTTTGTTTTTTTGTTTGTGTATTGATTTGTTTTCCTGAGGATGGATTGTATTCCTTGTGAACAAATGACAGCCTTCGTTTACTCTTGACTTGTTCTGTGGCATTTGGCTCACTGCTCAGGGCTCCTTCGCAGCCGACTGTAGGTGTGTACAGGTGGGAATGCTTGGCCCTGGGGCTTTCTCATTCTCTGGTTCTCCTTCATCTCATGGTTGGACACAGTTTGCATCTTTCTTTAGAAATTTCCTAAGGAGTGCTTTCTTCCTTTCCTATTTTTCTTCTTCTTTCTGAGGAGGAAAATTCAGATTGTACCACTTTTTCTCTTCTTCTGACACACTTCTCCCATCTCCTG